>NC_069503.1:185562282-185801153 GCF_027579735.1 Bombina bombina | reverse complement strand
AAATTATATTGATTTGACAATGTTGTTGTTAATTAATTCTCTACTCCATATGTTGATGTAATGAATGGGATTGAGCATGCAATTCCAATCTAATATGTTATTTAAGGATATCCTAAGAATTATTTAATTTTCATCTATTAAAGGGACATGAAGCTCTAAATGTGTAATTGTATACTTTTTTAAACTATGTACTACTGTTATCTGAACACATGATTTTAACTTTTGGAAATATGCCAATTTATGCATAGCAAAACAGCCGGATAATACCAGTAATGCATTGTTTAACCTAAACCAAAATCCATTAATTTGTTTATGAAATAAAACAATAGACTGAACCAATGTAGCTCATAAAATGTTTAAACAAAACAATAAAATCACGTTTAAAAATAATTCTATGTAAAATGTAGTTGGCATGTCCCTTAAATGACGTGATCAATTTCAAAAATTGAATCTATATTTTTAAAATCTAAACATATGCAAAATTGTGTGTATTATTTAAAAATGTATACAAATAAGATTAAGCAATACACAAGGGAAGAATATAAATTGGACATTCAAAGAATCTGACATTAAAATTAAGACATCCAGAATAGATGGGATATCTTAAATTCAAATAAAAATCAGAGTAGTCTTACAATGTAATCCTATATTTGTTTTATTTATTCTTATTTGCAAAAAGTTTTAAAATCCATTTTGCAGATACATATAAATATTGAACAATGTGGATTTAGTATGTAATGTTCTGTCCATGTTTCTAAGACAAATGTCAATTAAAATGAGACATACCATACTGTGACAAGCCCTGCCTTGAGGATCCAGCACCAACATCCAGATCTGTAATATATTAAATGAGGATTGGATATCATTAATACAAATCATGCCATGTTTAAAATCTTTACATTATTAGCAAATCAATTTAAAAATATTAATCCTTTGGTAGTCCCATGAGTTAATTGTTTCCTCAATTCAATTAAATTTTCGCGATCATTGCGCAATGATTCCAAGCGGAATTACGCATCCCTCATTTGACAAACATGTATAAAGCAATGCCACTTACAGCTAACCCATGTTAACGTGTATGCGAAATTCCATTTTCGCGATCATTGCGCAATGATTCCATGCGGAATTACGCATCCGTCATTTGACCAACATGTATAAAGCAATGCCACTTACAGCTAACCCATGTTAACGTGTATGCGAAATTCCATTTTCGCGATCATTGCGCAATGATTCCATGCGGAATTACGCATCCGTCATTTGACCAACATGTATAAAGCAATGCCACTTACAGCTAACCCATGTTAACGTGTATGCAAAATTCCATTTTCGCGATCATTGCGCAATGATTCCATGCGGAATTACGCATCCGTCATTTGACCAACATGTATAAAGCAATGCCACTTACAGCTAACCCATGTTAACGTGTATGCGAAATTCCATTTTCGCGATCATTGCGCAATGATTCCATGCGGAATTACGCATCCGTCATTTGACCAACATGTATAAAGCAATGCCACTTACAGCAAACCCATGTTAACGTGTATGTGAAATTCCATTTTCGCGATCATTGCGCAATGATTCCATGCGGAATTACGCATCCGTCATTTGACCAACATGTATAAAGCAATGCCACTTACAGCTAACCCATGTTAACGTGTATGTGAAATTCCATTTTCGCGATCATTGCGCAATGATTCCATGCGGAATTACGCATCCGTCATTTGACCAACATGTATAAAGCAATGCCACTTACAGCTAACCCATGTTAACGTGTATGCGCTATTCCATTTTCGCTCTGTGACGCATATTCTGTAGAGCGCAAGAAACATCATTCCTATTTCATGTGTCACTAATATAAAATCAGATATCTAAACATCATATGTAGTGTATGTTGTGAGATCTGTATAGGTTTAGTATCTGACTATATACACATTTTTTAAAAAAAAATCAAATATTAAGATATTATATGAAGTTGGATAATTACCTGGTTCAGATTCTCCATCTCCTCCCAGGCCACCGGACGGAGAAGCAGCTGCCCTGGCCCCCGCGTCAGGACTTTCAGATCCCGCAGCTGGGAGGGAAGAAGAGGAGGCCGAGGATGGCGAGGATCTAAATCTTTTGGGGACCCGGAGATTGAGGAGCTCTCATAAAGTCACCTCATAAGGGAGTAGGTACAGTTTCCGCTGGACCTCTCTTTTGCCCCCTCTTTTACGGGCTTGTACCCAGTCCCTTATGAGGTTGACTTTTTTTGTTAACCGCAACCTCATATCTCCGAATCTCCTCATGATTTGATCCTGGCTCCTCTGGACGTCACACACCAATCTAACCGCATTGGTGATAGACTCCCAGAGGGCCTTCTTAACATGCGCATCTGTCAACCTCCTCTTGTTCCCAAACAGCTGGGGATAAAAGTCCTTGACGGCGTGGACCAGTGCAGCGCTCTCCTCCTTGGTGAACCTGGGAGCTGACATGCCTGCTGGGTTGTCGAATATAATTTTGTATAAATATTATATACTGCCTGCAGGCATTAGAGAACTGTTAAAGATGGCAACGTGTAATGGACTTTTATATGGTGAAGTAAACATGAGATGCACCATGGGACAAGTTATCTGTACATCTGATTGGATAAAAGTTTGAAATATTGTTAGAATGTCTGTGAGACCATCCTGACTCAAGTTGTGTTTGTGTGATGAACTCTGATTGGCCGTTCCTTAATGTTTCATATGTTAGTAACTTCCTTACACATACCTCCTGGTGGTGCTGTAACTTCATTTTTCATGTAGACTTATTTGTAACTCATGGGCCTGTCATGCGGATATGTGTGACGCAGATTTAATATCCGTGATCCGTTAAATATTAATGATTAAATTCTCTTTAAAATCTAATACTGTCACATTATTAAATGTTGTAGACATTTCTCGGTTTAATAACGGTCTGTTTCTTTAATACAAATACACATTTAATATTGTATGTCTTTATTGTTCATACAATCCATTTCTTTACTTATTGTGAAGTATTGATATTGCTCTATTAAATGTATTTCATAATGCACATTGATTGTGTGCTATTGCGTGACATTAGACTCTAATGTTTAAAGATGCTAATCTCGTGTTTCAAGATGCGTTTCCCACGCAATATTTCTGAATGTTCAAATTCAGGTTATAATGTCAGTAACTTGGATAATCTGTTTATAAATGTTAAACTACAGGTTTGTTTGTTATTAGTAAATAAACCTCGAGCTTGTATTTGTCTGAAGTGCTCATATATGTTATTGTGCAATGGCGTCTTTATTTTTAAATAGACATTACAACCAAACAATTGTATCTAATGATCTGTAGAGATAGAAAATTGTTTAGACTTTAAAATGTAAATCAATTTATCTTAGTATTTAGATATCCTCAACAGAAGAAATTTAAATGCACATGGTTGAGCCAATCACATAAGGCATCTCTGTGCATCCACCAATCTTCATCTACTGAGCCTATCTCGATATGCTTTTCAAGCAAAGTATGTCAAGATAAGAAGAGAAGTAAATACACTCTTTAAATCTCTTAAAGGGACACTGTCCAAACAAATTTAGCGTTGGTGATTCAGATTGAGCATGAAATGTTAAGCAACTTTATAATTTAATCCGATTCTCAAATGTTAAGAATTATCTTGTTATCTTTCTTTGCAAATCAATAATGATATTTTAGATTACGGACAATTGTTGCAAAAAACCTGGGTTGTCCTTGATGATTGTTGGATAAATTAATCCAACACAAAAAACCAAGTTCTGTCCAGAGTACTGAAGCAAATAAATTATCTATTGAATGCCTTATTTTTAAAGTAATGATAGCAACATCACAAGGAGCATTCATAATATGAGACAATTGTTAAAGTTGCTTAAAATAGAATACTCATTCAGAATGTATAAATCATTAATTTTTTAACTGTCTCCCTTTAAGTATATTTTGAGTTCATGTCCCTTTAAAGAAACATTTCACAATAATGCTTGAAAAATCAGAAACCTAAGCACCTTCCTTTTGCTAAATTAGTATAACATATGAGTAAAGGAAATTTAGATTAACTTCTGGATTGTTTTACACACTGACTGAAATATATATTGTAAAGGAGGTATTTCGGAGTCTTCAGCTTAAAGGGACATTAAGCTATATGTTATGTATGCATTTTGGATAAGATTATAATATTTGAACTACTTAATATGTTTTGGTATTCAATCATTAGATTGTAATTATATATTCTTTGATTAAATACATATCTACATAGGCTATTTTGATGCTGATTGTTGGTTGCACATAGATGCCTTATGTAATTGACTAAGATGTGTGCATTGATGTATCTTTTTAAAAGTATATTTAAAGAATGAATGTAATTCTATAGTACTTTCTAAATATGTTTAAATTATTTTAAGAATTAATTAAAAATCAATACACAATATACTTTGTGAATGTCCCTTTAAGGATCAAAACATTTGGAATGTTGATTTAACATTGTCAAAATAAACTAAAGGGGAATGAAAATTATATATAGATATGTGATGTCTAACCCAAGAGGTAAGATTTTAAAAACTACATAATATTAATAACTATAGTTAAATGACTCCACTAGAAAATTAAATCGATTAACCTGGCATCCAATAACTAGCTTGTGAAAAATATCAAGTTAAATGACCTACCATTTATGTATGTAAAAATTAAAATAATTTTGAAAATAATGTTTTGAGATACCTAAGGAAGATACAAGATCTTATAAAATTAATTTTACATTCAACAACACTGTCACTTTAATGTAAGTTAACCACTTCCCCTTCTTAAAAGTGAAAACAAATAATTTATGACAAATTTTGACTACATATCCGAAATTATTTTAACATCTAAGAATTTCCAAAGAAAAGCATCGATGGATCTCACTCCCCAATTAATGTTAAAAAAGATAGTTTAATGTAATATTCTCGGAATCAGTGGATTTTCTAAAATTAATGCATTATTTGATCTTATGCATGTGCTTGTCAAATAGCCAACTACCAGTCATGGGAGTCAAATTGTTTTTTATTGACAGATTATATGGATATTTATTATAATCTGTTCAAAAGAGTGTATTTAATAATAAAATGTTTATTATTACCATTTAAAAAATTAAAAGTTTCTGAAACAAAAACCAAAAAATATTCCTTGAAGTCATCAGATGACAATCTGAAATAAAAAAACAAATATTTAACAAAGTTAATACACACGTTGTCAAATATTCATAAAATACATTTGCAATCATCTTGTGTCTATGCTCTAACTTTGTTCAACATTTTTTCAAGATATTTATTAATTAAATTTATTTAAAAAAAAAAAACATACACCATTATATTGTGTAATAAAAAATAAATTTAAATATCTGAATTTCTAATTATACATAATAATGTATATCACATTTCAATAATATATATGTATGCTGAACATAAATGTAATATTTCATGTCCATTCAAATACCTCTATATCAACTATAATATGTATTCCTTTTTCTGATTGTGATCCCTAAATATCTAATGATGAAATAAGTATGACTAATGTATGTAAGCTACCAATAATCAACATTCTTCCTGTGATTCTTAACTAGCATGCATTGGTACACCAACCTGGATAATGCATGGTCTTTGAAAGTCAATTCAGGGGCAAACAGTTGATCTTCAATAGGTGTCTTATTCATCAGTTCATAAAATAGAGGACTGTGAAATACCATCTAAAAAAGTAAAATCATCTAAGTGTCTGATTGTGATCCCTAAATATCTAATTAAGAACTAAATATGACTAATGTATGTAAGCTACTAATATTCAACATTCTTCCTGTGATTCTTAACTAGCATGCATTGGTACACCAACCTGGATAATGCATGGTCTTTGAAAGTCAATTCAGGGGTAAACAGTTGATCTTCAATAGGTGTCTTATTCATCAGTTCATAAAATAGAGGACTGTGAAATACCATCTAAAAAAAAAAAATCATCTAAGTGTCTGATTGTGATCCCTAAATATCTAATTAAGAACTAAATATGACTAATGTATGTAAGCTACTAATATTCAACATTCTTCCTGTGATTCTTGACTAGCATGCATTGGTACACCAACCTGGATAATGCATGGTCTTTGAAAGTCAATTCAGGGGTAAACAGTTGATCTTCAATAGGTGTCTTATTCATCAGTTCATAAAATAGAGGACTGTGAAATACCATCTAAAAAAGTAAAATCATCTAAGTGTCTGATTGGGATCCCTAAATATCTAATTAAGAACTAAATATGACTAATGTATGTAAGCTACTAATATTCAACATTCTTCCTGTGATTCTTAACTAGCATGCATTGGTACACCAACCTGGATAATGCATGGTCTTTGAAAGTCAATTCAGGGGTAAACAGTTGATCTTCAATAGGTGTCTTATTCATCAGTTCATAAAATAGAGGACTGTGAAATACCATCTAAAAAAGTAAAATCATCTAAGTGTCTGATTGTGATCCCTAAATATCTAATTAAGAACTAAATATGACTAATGTATGTAAGCTACTAATATTCAATATTCTTCCTGTGATTCTTAACTAGCATGCATTGGTACACCAACCTGGATAATGCATGGTCTTTGAAAGTCAATTCAGGGGTAAACAGTTGATCTTCAATAGGTGTCTTATTCATCAGTTCAAAAATAGAGGACTGTGAAATACCATCTAAAAATTAGAAAATCATCTAAGTGTCTCCAATAGGATGCCTCCACAGCCTTATTCTATCAAATAGTTGGCACTTACCATGTGAACATGTCTTTGTATGGTTTTCAAGGTCAGCAGATTGGAAAGATAATGCCAGACATGTTCCCATTGGTATACTTCAATTTCAATCTTGGCTTTTTCCACTGTCAGTCTGGGCAATCTTCACTGTCAGGCTTCTAATTCTTCCCTTTCAGTCTTTAGATTAAGTCAGCTCCCTAATGGCAGAAAAAGTTTAATAAAAATTACTACAAGTGTGTGAATCAGTTCTGTACCCCTCTCCCACCCCCCATTTCAGAATACATTTCTGTCACTAGCTTACTAAGCGTGTGCAGCATCTTGTGTTATGTTCTATCAAGTGTGAAGATGAGTCATATTGAGCAGAACAAACCTCTAATGTGTGACATTGAACCATAGTCATGCTAGAGGATCCCTTTCTGAGTATTTACATTTTAAGTAATATGTAAACTAAATACTAGTTTAGAAAATGTATGCCATATGATGTATTTGTGTACAATTCATGCCAGCAACAGTCCATACATTTATACTTACCATCTGATGTCCTCTTTAAAAACCAGGTGGCAAAGACTCGCTACAGGACCCAATGCCCAGAGCATCACCTATATTAATAAATGAAACACATTTTTAGCATTTGATGAACAATCCTAACATGTTTGCACAATTCTCTACTTGTCATTTCCCTAGAGTTCACATCTATTGACAATACTCCAGTCTAACTTCTATTCTTTACCTTCTAAAGTGGCGGTTGATGATGTCTGCTCTGATATTGAGCCCCTCGTCCCGGAATGGCCCCTCTAGAACAGGATCATCCTCCTCATCTCTGAGGAGGTTTCGGTCCGCCGGGACGGCCTGCAGCATCCCAGCCCGCTGTGCAATATTATGCAGGACGCTACAGGCTACAACGATCTTAGCCACCTTCTTTGGGTTGTACTGGAGGGCTCCTCCCGACCTGTCCAGGCACCTGAACCTCATCTTCAGGAGCCCGAACATCCGTTCAACCACCGCCCTGGTTCTCTTATGAGCCCTATTGTAGCGCTCCTCAGACACATCAGTCGGGCTACGCAAGGGGGTAATGAGCCAAGGCCGGCTCATGTACCCAGAATCACCTATAAATTATGAACAGAACATAATTCTAACTGAATCCTCAAAATAGTATTTGTAGTCCAATAAAAAGTTTGGTACACGATAATCCAGTAACAAATGTTTATTTTAAAATAAAAAAATCTAGTTCAATATTATTCTCTATCTTCCCATTTCATCTAAGACATGCTACATATGCATATTTCTCCTAAATCAAGCCTTGTGTAAAATGCAAACTACATGGTTACATTGCATTCTCTATCTGAGCATTTAAGGTAAGACATGCTACATATCTGCATTGAACTAAAAGACATTAGCGGAAAGAGACAATGACATGGTTGAATTGCATTAGCTAATATCTTCCCATTTCAGCTAAGACATGCTACATATGCATATTTCTCCTAAACTGAACCTTGTGTAAAATGCTAACTACATGGTTACATTGCATTCTCTATCTGAGCATTTAAGGTAAGACATGCTACATATCTGCATTGAACTAAAAGACAGCGGAAAGAGACAATGACATGGTTAAATTGCATTAGCTAATATCTTCCCATTTCAGCTAAGACATGCTACATATGCATATTTCTCCTAAACCAAACCTTGTGTAAAATGCTAACTACATGGTTACATTGCATTCTCTATCTGAGCATTTAAGGTAAGACATGCTACATATCTGCATTGAACTAAAAGACATTAGCGGAAAGAGACAATGACATGGTTAAATTGCATTAGCTAATATCTTCCCATTTCAGCTAAGACATGCTACATATGCATATTTCTCCTAAACCAAACCTTGTGTAAAATGCAAACTACATGGTTACATTGCATTCTCTATCTGAGCATTTAAGGTAAGACATGCTACATATCTGCATTGAACTAAAAGACATTAGCGGAAAGAGACAATGACATGGTTAAATTGCATTAGCTAATATCTTCCCATTTCAGCTAAGACATGCTACATATGCATATTTCTCCTAAACCAAACCTTGTGTAAAATGCTAACTACATGGTTACATTGCATTCTCTGAGCATTTAAGGTAAGACATGCTACATATCTGCATTGAACTAAAAGACATTAGCGGAAAGAGACAATGACATGGTTAAATTGCATTCGCTAATATCTTCCCATTTCAGCTAAGACATGCTACATATGCGTATTTCTCCTAAACCAAACCTTGTGTAAAATGCAAACTACATGGTTACATTACATTCTCTATCTGAGCATTTAAGGTAAGACATGCTACATATCTGCATTAAACTAAAAGTAGACATTAGCGGGGGGAAAAAAAATGGTTAAATTGCATCCTATAGCTGAACATTACGCTAACATTTTAAAACTACAGTGGCAATTGTCAAACTAATTAACCATGTTGTGCACAAATACTCACCAACGAGATAACCAGGGGGCATTTGTCTTTCCTCAAACGGTCTCCACAAGGACGACAGAGAGAGGATGCGGGCATCATGACTAGCCCCTCCAAAATTCACACACACATGCATAATCCTCATCCGTGCGTCACAAACATACTGCACGTTGAGGCTATGAAAATGTTTGCGATTTCTGAAGGGCAAGTCATCAATTGGAGCACGCAGCGCAATGTGGGTACAATCTATGGCTCCCAAGACATTGGGCAATTCAGCAATATCAAAGAATTCCCGCTTCAGGCGCCTCCAATCACCATCATTCTGTGGGAATCCTATGTATTGCTTACTGATACGTACCATGGCGTCCAGAAAGTTATCAAACACCACAGAGAATGTACCTTGAGCCAGGCCATGCATGTACAGTTCTCCGGATTGAAAACTCCCGGAGGCCAGAACGTATAGACAGCTTAGCATCTTACTCATGGCGGGAACAGCAGTCCTTATTCTTATACGTGGCTCCAAATGAGGTTTAAGAAGATCGTAAAGGCCAATGAGCTGTTCGCGATCGAGCCGATACTTATCATAAACCTCAAAGTCGCTCATGTTTTCCAAGGTGGGTCTCACCCTGTAGACAGGAGGACCTCGAACCAGACGACCCCTTCGTCTCAGTCTGAGCCGCCGAGGCTGCCTGATTCGACCAACAGCTAGTTCGCCAATAGCAGCACCAGCAGCGTCTACCATGTCATCGTCATCCATCTTTCAAAACAGCGTAACAAGGTATGCACTTGATCTGATGTGGATCACAAGTGATGCTTTGGCCATGTTGTTTGGGGGATTTATAGTACGATTAGTCCAATGGTAGTGAGTTTGTAATGATTGCTAATTGTATTCACTTGTTTGTATGTGAGCGGCGCAAATGCTTTCACAGTGGGCGTTTTTTTGTTGTTTGCTGAAATGTTGTTTTCCAACAATGAATCTCAATGTGAAAGTGTAAAATATCACACATACAGTGCATGTTTGTAATGTTTGATCATATGCGTAATCAATATTTCTTAAACGCGATCTTATAGTAACAAGCACACGTCCAGGCTAACATGAATGAAAGTGCATAGTTGTGTATAATGTGCATCGAATGTGATCGATCAATGTTGCTGCAATATTGTTTGTAAACGATAAAGTAACATCTGCCATCTGTAGTATTGTATATATAAGTGATTGCCGAGCTGTCAATATTGTATGCGTCCCATTAAAATCGCAATAATAATTCCGAACTTCCCGTCTGCCATCTGTAGTATTGTATATATAAGTGATTGCCGAGCTGTCAATATTGTATGCGTCCCTTTAAAATCGCAATAATAATTCCGAACTTCCTGTCTGCCATCTGTAGTATTGTATATATAAGTGATTGCCGAGCTGTCAATATTGTATGCGTCCCTTTCAAATCGCAATAATAATTCCGAACTTCCCGTCTGCCATCTGTAGTATTGTATATATAAGTGATTGCCGAGCTGTCAATATTGTATGCGTCCCTTTCAAATCGCAATAATAATTCCGAACTTCCCGTCTGCCATCTGTAGTATTGTATATATAAGTGATTGCCGAGCTGTCAATATTGTATGCGTCCCTTTCAAATCGCAATAATAATTCCGAACTTCCCGTCTGCCATCTGTAGTATTGTATATATAAGTGATTGCCGAGCTGTCAATATTGTATGCGTCCCTTTCAAATCGCACTAATACTGAATAACTTCCGGCTGTCATCTGTAGTATTATATATATAAGTGATTGCCGAGCTGTCAATATTGTATGCGTCCCATTAAAATGGCACTAATACTGAATAACTTCCGGCTGTCATCTGTAGTATTGTATATATAAGTGATTGCCGAGCTGTCAATATTGTATGCGTCCCTTTCAAATCGCAATAATGCTGAATAACTTCCGGCTGTCATCTGTAGTATTATATATATAAGTGATTTGCGATCTGACAATATTTATGAATTGTCCCATTCAAATCTCCCTAATAATGCTGTTCCAAACTGTTCTTTACGTATATGTTGTATTGTAGTATTGAGTGTTAAAGTTCCGAAAGGGGCGGTACAGTCGTGAATCTGTAATGTGTATGGTTTTTTTTTGTTTTGTTTTTTTTTTTTAAACTTTTTTTATTGAGATTTACAAATAATTACAAACAGACACTTTGACCACGTACAGTAGCTGAAGAAAAAGAGGGAAAAGAAAACAGAAGAGCAAAAACATATATATAATATTCAGGTTAATATAGTGCATCATAAACATTACCGTTTAAAAACCAAAAGAGAAGAAAAAAAAAAAATATATAATCATCTTGAATCCTATGTGAAAAACGGTGAATGACGTGCTTATAAAAACTAAAAACAAGAAAAAACCCTTTATCCTTGAACACATATGACTGTATATTAAAATATGAATAAACATTTATAATTAAAAAGATTACCTTCTTTCTTAAACTAAAGGTAGTGCAAAACAGTGAATATACACAAACCCGTGGACTGTAAGATACGATCAGGATGAACCAAACCAGTGAGTCAATACTATCTGTGACTTGATTAAAAGAACAAAAAAGAAGAAAAAAATCTCTTACAGCTATCTATTAATGAAAACATTCAAGTTTAACTAAAATCATAAAGTGTAATCAAATGGCACTGAGTAAGATCATCATACTTTCTTCGACTCAATTCTTTTCTCGCCTTCATTCCCCACATTATGTGTGCACAACCCAATGTACAATAAGACCAGCCTCCCTCATTTTGTATACGGAACCAGGTAAACAATGTGACCTGACCACCCAAACCATAAAATAACAAAAACAAAAAACACCCAAACAAAACAAAACAAAGAAAAAAAAAAAAAAAAAAAAAGGAAAAAACCCTCCTCTCGTCCCCCCACCCCCACCTCTCCCCCAAACACTCACTCCCTGTCTGTTGCCCATTCACCAGGGAAATGACCTGCCAAAATGTTCAACTGTAAATATTCTGAGTTAATGATTGGTTTAATTAATTTTTTTTTATGTATTAGGGGCAAAGATCTTACAAATATCTCCCATTTCTTAAGAAACACTGCTAGGTGTTTATCTTGTGGGTAGGGTATGTTAGTCTGTTCTATTATGAACTGATCAGTCAAAGCCCTTTTAACTTGTACCATCGTAGGTAGAGCAGATGCTTTCCATGCCTTAAAAATAAGGTTCCGTGCCGTCAATATAATGGTATTTATCAAGTTATAATTCTTAATTGTGTGCTGATATTTCACCAAGAAAAAGATCTCAATCGGAGATATTTTATAGTCCATCTTAAGAACAGCCGTCATCCAATATATGATTTTCCCCCAGTATTGACGTGCCTTTGGGCAGCTCCATAAACAGTGGAATAGATCAGCGCCTGTAGTTGAGCATCTAGGGCATAAAGCCTTTGTTTTATACCATTTGGCTAAAACAGCAGGCGTAAGATATCTCTGTAGCCCGACTTTTATCTGTGACTCTCTCCAAGATGTCGGAACCCAGGACTGTTGCGTTACTTTAAAACTCTCTATAATAGTCTGCTCATCTATATCCGGAAATAAATTTGCCCATTTAACAACCATCTCGTCTACTTGTGCTTTGGATGTTTTCTGATTTACTAGTAAATATAAAGGGGAGATTGCGTAAATTCCTGCTGCGTACATTGCAATCCTAGTCTGCAGCTCACCCAAAGACCAGTCGTTCCCATATTTCGTGAGCATCTCTTGGAGAAAGTGTCTAACTTGCAGGTAGGCATAGAAATCACGTGTCCCTATATCAAACCGAGATACAATTTCTTGGAATAATACTGTATGTCCTCCCGCGTCTCGCAACTGACATAGAGTTTGGAGACCTTTAGATTCCCAAACTGAGAATAACCGGTTCGAGAGGCCAGGACTAAATTCTGGGTTACCCACTATAGGTAGATATTGTGAAACATACGGCGAATTCCCCGTTTCTATACATAAACTTTGCCAAGCGATAATGACATTCTTCAGAGTATTCAAATAGAATACATTAGATGGAATGGAGGTAAGTGGACAGTGCAAGAGAGCTTTCAAATTGAATGGTGCCACAAGCTGTGATTCCCAGGTGAGAGACGTAATTTGCTCCTTCCCAGTTAGCCAATCAAGTGCAAATCTAGCTATTATAACCTGATTATATGTCTGAATGTCGGGGAGTGCCAAACCTGCTGATATCTTAGAATTCATAAGCCTATATGAGGCAATCCGCGGTCTTTTGCCATTCCATAGGAATTTGGAACAGGCCTTATTGTAGATAGTAATATCTTTCTTATGTAGAAACCATGGGATATTTTGCATAATATAGAGGAGCTTTGGGAAGATGACTGCTTTAATCAAAGTCACCCGAGCCGATAATGAAATAGGTAGCCTGGTCCATTCATCCAGCTTACTCTTGCAAGAGTCCATTACTGTCCTGTAGTTTAAACCATACCAATCCTCCGGGTTTCTAGATAATTCTAAGCCCAGGTATGTAATCTGAAGGACCTCCCTATAAGGGTGGTTCACCTGCAGTGCCGGATTTTTATCTATCCACATGAGTTCAGATTTAGATGTATTAATCTTAAACCCTGAGATCTCTCCGAACTCTTGAGTAATACTCTGTAGGATAGGTAATGACACTTCAAGGTTAGATAAAAATAGAAGAAGATCATCCGCATAGAGAAGAAGAATCAGCTTCTCACCCGCTAGTGAGATCCCCTCAAGTTCATGCCGTAATTGAATGGCCAGGGGTTCTATACTAAGATTGAACAAGAAGCAGGGATCGAAGGCTTCCGGTAGGCGTGGCAAACACTAAGCACGACGCTGGAGCGTCTCGTGGAGGAACCGACAGCTAAACACTAGCCAGAGAAGATCCTGCCTAAACCGTAGACTCCTATTGTGGGGCATTATAGCTCTGCACAGGGAGCAACTTGAAGTCAGGCGAGCGGAGGCGCCGGAAGCCCCATTACAACCGCACAAAGGCCGGGCGGTACTGGCCCAGACACACACTGAGTCAAGACACATGAAAAGGGAAAAAAGGCGCAACACACAGGCAAGGTCGGCAAGTTAACAGTCTGCAGGTGCGACTCTGAATGGTAAACCATGAAAATCTTCATAATTCCGTTTCTATGACCCGTGTGACGGAGCAGCCCTACACCGGATGCGAGGAATCGTGCCTGAGGTGGGGAGGATATAAACTAACGGTGAAGTGGTCCGGAGTCGAGGATTAAAAGCCAGGGACAGACACGCAAGTACCAGAGCTGCAAAATCGCAAGTATCATAAGATAAATGTAATGGTACATAAAGTTGTGTTGCTTGAGACAGAAAAGCAGTGTGTGTCAGTGGTGAAGAGAGATACCATAGACTTGGTACAGCAAATGGTTTATTGACTGAGAAAGGGTGTGTCTCACAAGACAATATTACAAATATACAGTTTGGTTGCTTGAGGCAGAAAAGCGGTGTGTGCCTATGGTGAAGAGAGACACTATGGATTCGGTACAGCAAAAAGTTTATTGACTGTGAAAGGTCGTGTCTCATACGACAATATTGCAAACAAGGTGGATTTAAAGTGAAAGTGTGCAGTACAGAAAGAATGTTTATATATAGGCACAGCACACACTAAACTCTCTTTGTGGAACTAACGAATAGTTACGCCCTAGAGCGGGCGCAAACTCTTGCAGAGCATGAAGGTTTGGTAAAAGCCAGATAGTAGCTACACAGAAAACTGTGAACCAGCACTGCGCAACATTAAAGGTGGAAGAAAAGGGAAAAGTTAAAGCAGTAAAAGCAGGACATTACGCTTAAAAAGTGTGGACGCTACTTATGGACTCTTTTCTTTTTTCCCTTTTTGGGGACACGTTTAAAAAGTGATTTATATATATTCACCTGTCAGTTTTTTTCTATTTCTCTTTTTTTTTTTTTCCTTCGTTTTGTTTTCTTTTTGTGGTTGTTTCTCAGGAAATGAAGTTGGTAATAATGCAATATGCTAGTCTGCAAAAAGGCCTTATGTGAATGGTTGTACAAGGGAATATTATTTACATCATGTGGGGCGTGTAGTATAGCCAGGCAAATAAAAAACTTTACTCCCATAACAGGATAGAAGAGGATTAAAAATTGATCTTTGGCTTTTTTACAGGAAAAACAGTAGCCAAAGGCAATAAAGCCAGAAAGCAGATCTAACAATTAGAATACTTAAAAATACAGGTGAAAGAATTGTCGGAGTATCTGGGTGGAAGGCAAATAGAGGATACTGGATCAGCAACACTATCTATATAATAGAAAGTATAGAAGAGCAAAGCCCTTAAGTGGCTAAAAGTGGGTATTACATATTTTAGATAACACATGATAAGGTTAACCATCTAAAGGAAGGGACAACCATTAAGCGCACACAAGTATTAAAGGTTCTGAGTCGCAGAGCTGTTGATTAAGAAAAAGAGCACTAATTTAGTCACAATCTTAAAGGGTAGGGCCAAAGACACGCAGATGGGGTTGGGATAATTGGGGGCACAAAGCACTTCAGTATATAGGTTAAGAGACAAAACCATTTCTCTACTCCAAGTATTATTAAGGTCAAGTGAGGTTAAAGCATAGTAAAGGAGTAATATCACAGAAGTAGAAGGAAACTAGTATTGGCACATACCCACTCTTATCCACGTTTCTTTTTATACTTCCTTTTATGGATAAGTACATCACGAATATGAGAAACAGATCCCCTAATATGCCGGTCAAGAAAGACAAAAAGTTGAAAGTTTTGCAGGAAAGCAGCACAGAAATAGATCCAGAGAGCCCAGGAAAAAAAATAGAGACACAGTTAACAATAAATCAACTTGCTGATTTAATTTTACCGCAATTTGAGATAATCAAAAGAGAGATAGCAGATCTTTCTCAAGAGGTGAAGCAATTTGCGGTCAGAATGAGAGAAGTTGAAGATAGGGTCTCAGACCTAGAGGATAAAATGTACAGTCAGGAAACAAATATGAATCTATACACAGATAAAATTAAAACGTTGCAGTCCAAGGTAGATGACCTGGAGGACAGGTCACGGCGCAGCAACGTGCGAATAGTGGGACTCCCAGAAACAAAGGAGTACACGGATCTATTAAGGTTTGGGGAGATAATTCTGCCTAGCCTGCTAGGGATACAGTTAGGCAATACGAAATTACAAGTCGAAAGAGCACACAGAATTGGGAATAGCAAAGAGTCCATAGATGGTAATGTATGCCCACTTATGGTATTGATCAAATATTTAAATTTTCAGGATAAGTTTAATGTGATGAGCCACTATAGAAGAGCACAACCTTTCATGATTGAGAACAAACAGGTATACTTGTTTCAAGATTTCTCTCAAGAGACATCCACCAGGCGTAGGGCAATGGCGCCTTTCTGTACAGCACTGATTAAAGCTGGGCTTAAGGCAAACATGAGGTATCCAGCCAAAATAACGGTACTAAGTATGGAGGGCACCATTGCCTTAAACTCGGTGAATGAAGCAAAAGCCTTTTGCGAGGAAAATAATATTGCAGTGTAAAATTTAATCCAGTACAGTATACTGATTGAAACAATATTATTAATTAAATGTATAAAAATAATATTATAACAGAAGTTATGGGTATGTATAGGAGGGAACTTCCCCCCCTTTTTTTTTTGTTTTTGTTTTTTTGTTTTTTGTTTTTTTTTGTGTTGTTCTCTTCCCTCTCGCGCTCCTCTCCTCCTCCCTCTGGGTTGGCTTCTCTCCTCTCTTCTTACCCGTCCGGGTGTCTCCTGCCCCCTTTTTAAGCCAAAATATACAATTTAGGTAAGGAATGAATGCTGCTCCTAATACACTAAGTCTATTATCATGGAATGTGGGAGGGATAACCTCCCCGGCTAAACGTAAAAATGTTCTAAAAATGCTTAAAAAAGGTAAACCTGACGACATATGCCTACAGGAATTACACTTGAAAAGACCAGAGATAGAGAAATTAAAGACAAATTGGATTATGGAGATAATTGCCACACCGTGTAATAAACGCAAAAGGGGGGTAGCGATACTCTTCAATAAAAATCTGAGCTACAGTATAGTAAAGCAAGAAGTAGATCCGAATGGGAGATATTTGATTGCACAAATTAAGTCAGGGAATGAGATATGGACCATATGTAATATATACGGCCCTAACGGTCTAGATAAGGGTTTCTGGCAAAAGATAAAACAAAAAGTAACACCATATCTGGGACAAAATCTGATAATTGCTGGGGATATGAACATGACATTACACCCTGGTATAGATACATTTAAAATCAGAAGTAAACAGGCAAATTACAGGGAAGCAAAGTATCTGAGACATTTTGCTAAGACATTAAAAATAAATGACATTTGGCGGCTGCAACATCCGGACGAACGAACATTCACATGTGAATCTAAGGCACACAGAAACTTCTCACGTATTGACATGTTCTTAGTAGAAGAACAATTACTCAAACTAGAAATAAAAACAAGTATAGCAGATATAATATTGTCAGATCACGCAATAATTTCACTCCAGATTTCAACCACATCTAGACACGGCAAAAATAAAAACACATTCCATTACCCAGGGTTTATGTATAACAACCCACATTTTGTAAATTGGCTACAGAAAACGTGGCAAGAATATCTTACGAATAATAAGGAATATATGAATAGAACGGAAATCCTGTGCGAGGCAGGCAAGGCTGTCCTCAGAGGGGAGGTAAAGGCGCACATGGTGTTGCTGACCTGCAAATATAAGGCTAGGGAGATGCAACTGGCTAACCAGCTCAGAAATGCATTTGAGCAGTATAAAGGAAACCCAAATGAAGATACATGGGGCAGTTATATATCTAAAAAAGCGGAGCGAGATAACTTTCTTAAAGAAAAATGGGTTAGAGAAGACTTAAAAGCAAGGGCGGTCTATCAAGGACAACAAGGTATAAATGCTAAACATCTTGCTAAATTAATCAAATTTCGCAGTAAGATGAATATAATAACAACAATCAGAATAGGGGACAGAGTGTTAAACTCCTCTTCAGAAATAAGGCAGGCATTTTTTACATATTATTCAAATCTCTATTCCAAACAGCAGATAAATTTAGGAGGAGAAAGAGAAATTTTGGCAAGGGATTACGTTACCCCAAATAACAAGAGAGGCACTGCTCAAAATAAATACACCAATCACAGAGACAGAAGTTGTAAAAATTATTAAAAAAATCAAAGTAGGGAAAGCGGCAGGGCCAGATGGTCTTCCTGCAGAGTTCTATAAGTCAACAGTAGAACTAGTGACCCCGACACTTATCAAGCTATATAATGAATATTATATGAACAAGGAGATGAACTCGCAATATTTTGCAGATTCAGTTATCACGTTAATCCACAAGAAAGGTAAAGATCCAGAGGACCTAGCCTCATATCGTCCAATCTCATTGTTAAACCAAGATTATAAGATTTTAACGGTGGTTATCGCAGAGAGATTGAAAAGAATTATAGGGGAACTAATACACCCCGATCAGGCAGGCTTCATACCAGGGAGAAACGCAGTACGAAATATGCGAAGAGTCCTAACAATGCTAGATTACTACAATTATATAGGTAAGGGGGGGGGGACGGCGGGTCCCATGCGATGGAGTCGGAGATCTTGCAGTCATTACAATTGATGCCGAGAAGGCCTTTGACTCCATCGTATGGGACCATCTGTTTTCAGCCCTGGAAAATTTTGGGTTTTCAGGAAATATTATACAGCTGATAGAGTCAATATACAACAAACCAAGATCACAATTATTAGTAAATGGGGAATTATCACAGTATATAACGCTCGGAAAGGGTACGCGGCAGGGGTGTCCACTATCACCCTTGTTGTTTGACTTAGCGCTGGAGCCCCTAGCAATTTATATCAGGCAGAAAGTACAAGCGGTAGAAATAGGGAGCCAAAAAATGACGATATCTTTATATGCACTATTAGTAGTATCCCTTTGGTGCTAGGAATTATAGGCAATTTTAGTTCCTTTACAGGATACAAAATGAACCCTAATTAATCAGAACTTATGTGGGTGGAAAAAACAGATATAGTCGAAACTGCATATTCAAGGAAGTAAATTATATTAATTATCTGGGAATTAGAATAAGCAGGGACCCCAAAGAATGGTACCAGTTAAATTATAGAGATATTTTTGATAATATACAACTAGATTTAGACAAATGGAACATGTACTATCTATCCCTATCCGCTAGGGTTATGCTGTTAAAAACAATCTTCTTTCCAAAAATATTGTTTTTGATGCAAAATCTTCCCATTTTTATTTTCAAAAAGGATCTGGATAAATATAACAGGGCATGTGGAAGGTTTATTTGGGGGAAGAAGAAAGGGCGTATGTCAATGGAAAAATTAATACAAAATAAGCAAGTAGGGGGATTTGCCTTACCAAGCATTAAATATTACAATATTGTTACCCTAGTAAAGTTTGGCCTTGATTGGCTCACAGAATCAAACTATGCCACATATTACAAGCTGGAAGCAGAAATGGTTAAACCCTTCAATTTAAAAGCTATATTACACTGCCCACACAAGAAGCTACCAAGTAATATCAGCAATTTACTAACATGTTCAAATGTAGTGCTGGCATGGCAGAAGTATTGTAAAATCTTAAGACAAAATTACCAGGTCTCTAAAATATTACCAATAATCGGGTGCGTGGATTTCCAACCAGGGTTTCAGAATATAGTATTCCAGGAATGGCAGGAAAAAGGTATTAAAGAATTTGTACAATTAAAGATGTTGGATAACACCGGGATTAAAACATATGAAAATTTAGCAATAGAATATAGACTCCCGGCGAAGAATTTTTTTGCATACCTACAAACTCGCCACTACATAGAAACAAAAAACAGTGAACATGGGATAGATTGGGGGCAAGAGTTTATGGAGGCAGGTTTAAAAATATATAAAGCAGGCTTTAGATCAATATCATACTGGTACCAGCAGATACTGAAAAATATAGGACAACAACATATAAATAAACTGAAACATCAATTCATGAAATATTTTGGTAATATACAAGAAGAGGACATAACAAGTAGTATTAAAAGAGCAGAAGAGACCACAGACAGGGTCAATCTGAGAGAATCACAACGCAAGTTAATAAATAACTATTACTTAACACCGGAAAGAATGAGTAAATGGGTAACGACACAACAAAATGTGTGCAATAAATGCAGTGAAGATAGGGCTAATATATTACATTGCCTTTGGAGTTGCCCCAAGGTACAACAATACTGGTTAAAGGTACAATTCTGGGTTAATAAATATCTCAGCGACAAGGTGGTATTAGACTCCACAGCAATATTTTTTTGTGCCACAAGGAGAAAGTTGGGGACAGGCAACTACTGAATATTGTGATTTTACTTGCACGCAATGTAATATTTAAGACATGGAAAAATAAACAAGCTCCCAGTTTAAGTGAACTAGTTAACAACATAAAGCTACAGATGATTATTGAAAGACACAACCTGAGAGTGGATGCCCGAAATACATTTATAAAATTTTTCAAGAAATGGAAGAAGTATATTTGTTCATGGCCAATAGAGCAACAAATACAATTTACAGAGCCACTTAGAAATACGGTTCCATTTATTGAATTAATTGCAGCAGAAGTATTACCTATACAATGGCTAAACTAAACAGAATAATCATGGAAATATATGGAGGGCGGGCGGATGGGGGGGGGGGGGAGAGGGAGAGAGAGTAGCAAGTTTTTTTTTTTTTTCTCCCCCCCTTTTTTTTTTTTTTTTTCTTCTTTTGTCGTTGTTGTTGTGTGTGGTTATTTTTGTGATTGGGGAAGTTCCACAAAAAAGAAGGGAAGAAAAGAAAGAAAGAAGGGAGTAAAGAAAGATAAGATTTATTTTTCACTGAGGTATTGCAATTTTTGGGTGAATAGGATGCGATTAGTGGAAAAATACTAAGATACACTGTTCATCAAAATTGTAAAGGTAAACTAATTGCGGTGTAAATTTTGTTGGTTTTTGTATATCTGTTATCGATGATATGGTATTTCAAACAATAGAAAATGGAAAATTGAGCCATGGAAATCTTGAGAGAGAGATAGAGATATGGACTATTAATTGTCCTGGGAGAACCAGAGACTTGTAAATGTCATTTTTCTGTTTTTTTTCTTTTTTACAAAGTGTTAAAAAGTCTAAGCTGGAGAAGTTCATGACTCTGTACTCTCTTTCTGTTGGTTGTACTTTTTCCTTTTGGTATGCTCAAAATAAAAAAAATATTTAAAAAAAAAAAAAAAAAAAAAAAAAGATTGAACAAGAAGGGAGATAGTGGGCAGCCCTGTCTAGTCCCTCTGAACAGATTAAAACGCTGAGTAGAGGCGTTATTGATAATTACAGCAGAGGAGGGGTTACTATAAATTAAACGAATATAATTGTTGAAGGGACCCGAGAACCCGAATTCGTCTAGCGTGAAAAACAAATGATCCCAACTGACCCTATCAAAGGCCTTTTCCGCATCAACTGTCAAAATAGCCTTATTTATGTTACCATGAGATTCCTTAGTTATATATATGTTCCAAAAAGATTCAATCAGAATTAGCAATTTCCTTATATTCTTTGTCGGCTTACGTCCATGCATGAAACCGGATTGGTTCTCGTGAATTAGGTCGCCCATGTACGGTTTTAATCGAAGGGCTATGATAGACGCGAGCAGCTTATAGTCGGTGTTTAAACCGAGATAGGCCTGAAAGAACTTGGTAGTTCAGGATCTTTCCCCTTTTTTAGGATCAGCGAGATATTTGCAGACGTAAAGGATGCAGAACAGCTCGTATTCTCGGAAAAATAAAAATTAAACAGCTTGACTAGGATAGGTAACACCTGGGGTTGGAGGATCTTGTAATACTCTATAGGGAGAGCATCTGGACCAGCTGCTTTATTGGGCTTCGCGTTTTTAATTGCCCAAATTATTTCCTCTTCCGTAATAGGGGCATTGATAGCCTCTCTGGCTTCTGTAGATATGCGAGGGACTTTAATCTTTCCCCAGAATGACTCCTTTTTATGTAGTTCAATAGGCTCTTGGGTATATAACTCCTGAAAGAAGTCAAAAAAAACTTTTTCTATGTCAGAATGGTTTGTATGTAATGTGTATGGTTGAATCTTCTAATGACGTCATGATATTATTAACCTGCCTATCTAGTTCTGAAATCCTCATTGTGTTGTTGTATTGTGCTACATTGTTATTGTGTGCTGAATAAAATCTAAATGTGTGCTTTGTGGTTGCGTGATGGGTGATGCGTGTTATGTACATGTACGTATATATTGTGATTGTGTCCCACATATGCTGACTTCTATATAGCGGTCTGGCATTGTTGTTCCTTCCCATAAAGTGACATCTGTAATCTGGTGTAATGATGTTCTTGTTGTACGTAATTCCTAATGGTTTCTGGTGATGGAATCATGATGTTAAAAGTACAGTAAAATCCATATGTTCTGTTTTGTGATTCCTATAGAGAATGTAATGTGTTTTTCCCCCATCATTTGAATGCACATGTATGAGTGAATGTTAAAAGTAATGTATGTGCATCCATGACTGATCATGTGTTAAGCCTATGTAGATATGCTGTTGCTGCAAGCATATGAGTTGAATAACTGAAATGCAATAATAAAGGTAAATGAGAATTGTTTCCCATTGTGTAGTGTTTGTGAATCCTGAAAAGTTGACATTATTTTTGTGTTTGTTTAAATGTAATATTTTTTTAAATAAAAGTTTGTTACTAGTGATGTTGATTTGTAGTTGATGTAATATAAAAGTCTGAAACAATTTAATGGTGTTGTGAATATTCAATAAGTAAAATCCATAAATCCACCATAGGGAAATAGTCATTTCTTGATCTATTTATCATAGCTGGGTCTAACGCATAAAAGCATGTATTTTCTAGCGCTGGTATTTGGAGTTTTTCTGTCTACGCTATTTGCGTGCGTTAGGGAAATGTGGGTTTCGCGTGCACGAGCACGTCTTCCCAATAGAAGTCAATGGAGGCTCTAAAAATTGGTAATTTTTTTTTTCTAAGACTGGTTTTCCTCGTAAAGTGAGTGACGTCATGAGCTTGTGTGAAAAAGTAACTAAATCGTGTTCTTTTTGTGATAAATAAATATTTTTTGTATGTCATGTGGTGTATATTGTTTGTATGCATCGATGCGTGTATATTTGTGATAATCTTATTAGATGTAGGTATATGAGGGTCTTTTCCCGTGTGTCAATGTAAGTCAATGGGAAAATGGATTTGTGTTGTTTTTTTTCTAACACCCAAGATCTCGCAACTTTGATCCTTTGTATTTTGATGAAAAATTATTAAATCTTAAAAATAAATATAGTGTAGTGTTTGTATGAGTGTAAGTGTAGTTTGTGTAATATTTGTTTTGTGATTCGTGAATGTTTATTTTGTCGGTAGATGTTTACTACTGGGTCTGAGGTGTCAGTAGAAATTTGAGCGTTGGGTGATTTTTGAGTGTCGGTAACTGAACTCTAAATACCGGAGTCCGTAAGAAACCAGCGTTAGGGGCCTCTAACGCTGGTTTTCACGGCTAACGCCAAACTCCAAATCTAGGCCTTATTTTGTCACAATTTAAACAGCTAAAACTTTAAAAAATACATCTACATGTTATTTTCAGACTAATGTTTTCTCTGAATGCATCATTTTATCTAGCATTTATTTAGTGTTTCATGTCCCTTTAAGCAAAATAACATAGGTGCTCTCTAAAAAGCTTAAAACCTATGATGGAAGAAAATAAATATTGAAAATAAATATTAGAACATAAAAATGTAAAATAATACAAACACTGAATAAAAGCCTATGGGGCCGAATTATCAAGCTCCGAATGGAATGATGCCCCTTTTTCCGCACGAGCCTTCAGGCTTGCCGGAAACAGCAGTTATGAAGCATCGGTCTTTCTGCGCTGAGGCTGCGGACATCAATCCGCCCGATCCTTTACGATCGGGCTGATTGACACCCCCTGCTAGAGGCTGATTGGCCGCAAATCTGCAGGGGGCAGAATTGCACAAGCAGTTCACAAGAACTGCTTATGCAATGATAAATGCCAGCAGCGCATGCTGTCAGCATTCATCGATGTCTGTCAGACATGATCTGCTGAGCGGATGATGTCGGACACACCGATGATAAATCGGCTCATATAAGGGAATGTGCACTCTTGTTTAATATATGTCACAATAAAAAATAGCCATAACTAAACAAACTGACTACCCCAGTCCAAGATTATCTCCTTGGGTAACCCATGTAAACGGAAGACCTCCCAGGCAAAAATTGAAGCAAGCTCCTGAGCGGTAGGCAGCTTCTTCAAGGGAATGCAATGTGACATTTTAGAAAAATGGTCAACCACCATTAGGATAACAGTATTGTAAATTGGAAACAGGGAGCTCGACAATGAAGTCCATGGAAAGATGTATCCAAGGATGCTCACCATTAGCAATAGGTTTGAAAAGACCCACAGGAAGACGTCGAGGAGTTGTATTCTGTGCACAGACTGAGCAGGAGGCAACATACACAGCAACCTTAGAATGAAGACCTGGCCACCAGAATTGTTGAGTGACAGACCAAATTATTTGGTTCTTGCCCAGGTGACCTGCAGCTTTAAGATAGTGGTAAGTGTGCAATAGTTTAGTTCAAAGATTCTCAGGTACAAAGCACTTACCACAAATTAGTACGTATGGTGGGCAAAATATGGTCAGGAGGTATTACTGAAGTAGGTACAGACGAATCCTTGGACGGAGGCAAATATTGTCGAGAGAGGGCACCATCCCTAACATTCTTACTACCAAGCAGGAAGGAGACCACATAATTAAACCAAGACAAAAATAGCGTTTATCTGACCTGTCGGGGCAACAAACGTTTTGCTTTAGATATATAAGTCAAATTCTTGTGGTCAGTAAGAATGAGCACTGGCACGCTATTACCCTTGAGAAGGTGCCTCCATTCCTTGAGTGCCAAAATTATGGCCAGTAATTCCCTGTCGCCAATTTCATAATTGCACTCCGCTGGGGACAATTTCTTAGAGAAGAAACCGCACGGATGCAAGGAACCATCAGGCATAAGACATTGAGACAAGAGGGCGTCTACTCCAGTCTCAGACATATAGACCTCAAGAACGAAAGGCAGGACAGGGTTAGGTTGAGCCAGAACTGGAGTGGCAGCAAATGCAGTCTTAAGACTCTCAAAGGCCTTAATGGCAGTAGGTGACCAATGGAGTAGATCATTTTTTACGGGTCATGTCTGTGATAGGTTTGACCAAGGACCAAGTTTTTAATAAACTTTCTATAGTAATTGCTGAAGCCCAAAAAACGTTAAATAGACCAAAGACCAACTGGGCGAGGCCACTGTAGACAACTTATTAGGATCCATGGAGAACCCTGCAATCGAAATTACATAGCCTAGGGAGTTTACTTGAGTCTGATTGAGTTTACAAAACAGGCCGTTGTCATGTAGTCTCTGAAGTACCCGTGTGACATCAGAACTCGTGTGGGTAAGTGTATGAGGATGTCGTCTAAGTACACCACAACACACTGTTGCAACATATCTCGTAGGACATCATTAATAAATTCCTGGAAAACAGCAAAAGCATTACATAGGCCAAAGGGCATTACAAGATATTCATAATGCCCGCTCCTGGTGTTAAATGCTGTTTTCCATTCATGGCCCTCCTTGGTCCTAATGAGATTGTAGGCTCTTCTCAAATCAAGTTTAGAAAAGACTTCCTTGAGGCCGTCAACGAGTTCCGTAATGAACGGAATAGGGTAAGCATTCTTAATGGTAAGACGATTAAGACCCCTATAATCGATGCATGGTCTTAACTCACCACCCTTTTTTTTCACGAAGAAGAAGCCATACCATGAAAGAGAGCAGGATTTGCAGATTAACCCTCCGCGACAGAGCATCGGCAACATACTCCTCCATAACACAATTCTCTGCAACAGACAGAGGGTAAACTCGGCCCGATGTGAAATGGCTCCGGGTTGCAGGTTTATGGCACAATCATAAGACCAGTGAGGAGGCAACGTACAGGCACGCATCTTGTCAAAAACGTCTATGAACTCTCGGTACTTCTCTGGCAATTAAGATACCAAAAAAGTGCACAGGATTTTTACTGGTTTCCGAAGACAAGTGGAAATACATTGTGGCGACCATGACAAAATTTCGGACCTACGCCAGTCGAGACTGGGATTATTATTTTTGAAACAAGGGATTACCCAGAACAACCAGAAAATGCAGAGAGTTTATCACCTGGAACTGGAGGGTTTCGAAATGGAGAGCCCCAACAGCCATGGATAATATGATTTTGTGAGTAACAATTGCGGGCTGAAGGGGCCTGCCATCAATGGCCTCAATAGCAAGCAGAACAGACCGGGGCAATACAGGAAAGGAGGAATGATACAAAAGCACTGTCAATGAAATAGCCCACAGCACCGGAGTCAACAAGAGCCTGGGTGACTATGGAGGAGTCCATTTAGGAAAGGACAACTGTGACCAAAGGTTTCTCATTTAGCAGTTCTGGGGACGAGGATAAACCACCCAAGATCTGCCCCCCACAGGACCTTAGGTGCGGGCATTTTCCAGGAATGAAGGACAAGACTTTAAAAGTTGGCCCTGTAACCCGCAATAGAGGCAGAGCCTCTCTCTCCTTCTAAAGGCCCTCTCCGCTGTGGAGAGACGCGTAAAACTGCATTGGCTCAGCAGTACCTGGTGGCTCGGGACCAGGAGGCATGGGAATAGAGGGAGGCATGGGTAGGATCAAAAACTTATTAGACAACTGGACAGGAGGCTTCCGCAAGCATACCTTAATAGAGGGCCTCTCACTGAGTCTGAGGTCAATTAAGATTAAAAAAGACACCAAAGTCTTGAGATCCTCTGGTAAATTTTTGGCAGCAACTTCGTCTTTAATTGCATCAGAGAGCCCATGAAAGAAGGCGACAACTAGGGCTTGATTGTTCCAACTTACCTCTGCATACGGAACTCAATGGCATACTGAGCAATAGATCTCCTATATTGCTGAATGGACATGAGTCTTTTGGCAACAGAGGAGGAGCGAGCCGGAACATCAAATACCCTTTGAAAAGAGGCCACAAATTCAGGGTAATTAGAAATAACTGGTTTATTAGTCTCCCACAAGAGATTAGCCCAAGCAAGAGCCTTGTCCGAGAGTAAAGAGATGAGAAATCCCACCTTAGCTCTGTCAGAGGGAAACGCCTCAACATCTCAAAGTAAATGCCCACCTGGTTCAAAAACCCTCTGCACTGATTAGATTTGCCTCCATATCATGCTCCTGGTAGGACTAGGTGCAGCAGCGGAAACAGGAGCAGCTGTAACTTGTGGGACACTCTGATCCAAATGTGCAGTGGAAATCAGAAGGGTTTGCAGGGCTAGTGCAAATTGATCCAAGCAGTGATCCTGTTCATCCATCCTGGAAATGATGGTGGGTAAAGGTGGATTATTAGCACCATCTGGATTCATGGCCCTTGCGTAATGTCAGGGTACCAGTAATCAGACTGAGAAGTGAAATACAAAAATAAGCAAACCTTTAATAATAATAACAAAAACAAAACAAGAAGCCAGAGTCAAAACCAGAGCTGTTAGTCACACAAGCCGGGTCTGGAGCCAAAGCGAGAAGTTAGATGAGCTGGAGTCAGGAACAAAGCGAACAGCAGAATCAGGAACATGCCAGGGATCAGAAACCAGAAGGGACGTCAGCCAAGCCAGGTAATACACAGAAACTGGAACACAGGAATTCACAAAGAAGTTTGAGCAAACGCAAGGGCTAAAGCATACTGAATGAAGGCTGTTTTAATAATAAGTGATGGCATCATAATTCTGGGACTGTCTGCAACCTGTCTCACACTGATGATGTTCACCAGTTTAGCCATAAGAGGGTGCCTAGGTGAGTGAGCAGCGTTACACACTCTGCAGCAGATTCAGTGAGAGGGGTGAGTAAAATGGCAGTCAGTAGCAAATAGCAAACAAAGCAGGGTGAAACCCTGGCTCATGACCACTTACATTGAAGGTGTAATGTAAATGATCCCTTTACACAATTTGATCCCTTTGCTAATACAATTTACATGTGTCAACAAAATCTCAACACCTTATGTTATAATACAGTAGTGAAAGTAGGACTTGACTAATACACCTATAGGAGCTGGGGGATTGTGGGTATATTGTACATATGTTTTATATATATGTATTTTATTATATAATGCTAGTATATGTATTGTAATTATTGTTGTGTTTTTAAAATCATGTATTTTGCTTTCGGCATGTTTTTTCTGAGGTTTTTTTGGAAGATTATTTCATGTTCGTGATATTAATATTTCATAGAAGATAGTAGCTGCAACTTTCTAGTTTTCTCTGTGAATTGCCGATGTAAGCCCTCACTGTTCTGAACGTGTTATAGTTATATAATTGTAAATGCACTATAACAAACGTGGTCTATATATCAATAACACGTTTGTTACAGCGCGGTCAGTGAAAACGTATTAGGACTGCACTATAACAGATGTGTAGTTAATATAGAACCTGCTTGTTACCAAGTGATTGCAATTTTTTAAGTACAATACATTCAGAACAGCGAGAACTTATATAGGCAATAAATAAAGAAGACTACTGTCTTCTATGAAATATTATTATCACAAACACAAAATCTTCCTAAAAAAATAAAGAAACAGGCCAAAAGCAAAATACACCGTTTTTAAAAACACAACAATAATTACAATACCTATTGTAGCATTACAGTATAAAATACATACAAATTATAAATTGTATACGCATGTATAATATAGCCACAGTGCCTATAGGTTTAATAGGAATGTTTTTTTGCTTCATTAACAATCATCTCTTGGACATGATCAATGTGATTGTTATACACACACATTTACAAGAGATGACTATTTTGAACTAAGTGCAAGTGACATATCACAAACATTAAAATTCGGACGATCACAAACACACATGATTTGAGCAGTTTTGTGAGCGTCTATTATCAAAAAATTGGGGATTTAAGACTTATTAACAACAAAAAATACTTTCTAAAATGTAAATACCAAATAGGATACAAGATTTTTTAATGGTTTGTAATCGTAACATTAAATGTAACTATGTTTCTATAATCTCTTAAAGGGACAATGTCCTATTATTAACTAGCAAGCTATGAATGTTGTATATAATTTGTAACCCTTTTTCTTCTAGATATGTCTAATGTTATATTTACACTGTTGTTTTTAGGTAGTTACTGATTAATTAGGGACTCTGGTGTGTACACACGCCCGTAGTGGGCTCTTTCAACTTGCTAATTGGCTACACTTGCCTTTAAAAATGTGTTGTAGTAAGGTGCTTTATGCCTGAGGAAACGGCTGCTATCAAAGCCAAGAAACGCGTTGCATAGATAGGGGGTATATTTTACATGCCCCCTATATCCACTGCTTGATTGTTTTTAAAGTATTTTTAATAAATCAGCTTTTATAACTACAAGCCTTTTGGAAGCACCTGTTTGAATGATCTACCTATGAGCACATTTCACCTGAGCCCCTGGAGTAGCCTACTTCTGTAGGTGGGTCGGACTAAATCTGTACACCTTGGTGGAGCCAGGAGAGGGTTAGATGATACACCCAGAGCTATCAGCCTGCTCCTACCAGTAGATAAGTGTACTTATACCAAATGTGAGTACCAATTTGGCTTGAATATTCACTTGTCCATATCTGAGTATGCTGATCCACACATGAGGCGCCCCTCTGTTTTATGCTTCTTTTATAGTTCTATCCGCATACGTCTGTGAGGAAGAGAGCAGCCGTTTTGCACTTATTTTCCTGTTGGATATTACGGACAATATACAGTATTGTAGTTGATCTGTGACTATCACCTATCTTAATAATATCTTGATTTTTCTATAGATGTATATGCCTATGCATTAATATATATATATATATATATATATATATGCTATATCTCTTATAGATTGCACCCCCTCTTCATTTTGTTTCATCCAATATCTGTATGTGTCCATATTTGAACAGCCCAACCACTTTTTGCAATGCAAATCCCTACATATACAAATTTAAAGATAGATGTACGTATTTTATGTTCATTGTCTACCTACTTGGGTGTAATTGCAATTCAATTTACATAGGTATAACAAAGCTGAAGATTAAATATAGTATACAAGAATATCTACCAGATCATTTGAAAAACACTGTCACTGATTAAAACATATAAGTGACCCAGAGGGCCTTTTAGTTACTATTATTGAATGAATTATGTATGTATTGGGTACTTGTAAAGCGCGGCTAATCACCCGTAAGGGTCTCAAGGCGCTGCTCATTTTATCGACCTCGGAAGGATGAAAGGCTGAGTGGACCTTTCCGGGGATCAAACCTGCAAGCCTTGGGTTGCTACAGAGCTCAGCCACAGTGCCTTAGTATGCTGAGCTCTGTAGCAACCCTAATCCCACAAGCCAAACATGTGGGATTTTGTGCTTTTTCACTGCTTATTTGCTTCAGTCTATCTCTGATAATTAAGCTATTTCTTTACTTTTCTGGTAGTCGACTGATCATTTAGAAGACAGAACCTCTGATACTTTAAACCCTTCTAGTTTGTGTTTGCTTTGTACGAATTCTCAGCTGTGTCCCAGTGCTTAGTAATATACCATGTGTGCTGTGTCTATTTCTAACTCTAAACAGGGTTTTGCTATGCTGCCTTCTTTTCAGAGTGTGCATAGGTTTTTGCCTTATCAAGGTTGCTCTCAGGAGGGTTCATCCAAACTTTCTCCAAAATGTAAGGAGTTTATCCACTCTGCTATTAATGAAGTGCTAGCTGTTATGACTGTAGTGCAGACATATGCAATTCAAGGGTGGTCCTTCTTTGGTCTGTAACCCCTGCTACTTCCCATACGATCGGTCCCTCTAAGCTACCCATTGATGATATGGGCGTTTGTTCTTCCTGTGCAGCTGTTGCTGGACTATTCCGGCCCTTGTAGCACTCCTGATGTGTATCCTAGGTGATCTTTTGGAGTGTTGGCTCTGGGCGTCCCCTGCATTTGGCCCAGCTGATCCCTCGAGTAGTTTGAGTTTACCGAGTGGCTCTGAAGCCTCGGCCCGCTGATTATTGCACTGGATGTGCAAATTGGTTAGTTAGTACCCGTCTTCTGCTCACCTTTCATTTTACGTTATCACACTATTTGGCGCCTCTGTTTCTTCCTATCGTTTAGGAGCCTGTTTGCTGTTTTTGTTCTATCAAGAGAGCTGCCTACTCATCTTCCATTGGATATTCAGTCAGAATCACCTAAGAAAAAGAATCTTTATGTACAGTATATCAAGAAACTTTCTCTTGCAAATCCATCTATCTGAGCTGGACTATATTGGGTTGTATGATATTGACATGCATTATCAGTTTGTGGCTCTCCCTCTCAGTCTTGCTACAGTACCCAGAGTGTTTACAAATGTACTTGGAGTTCTTTTGTCGGTATTCCAAGCTCAAGGAATCTCTGTAGTTCCCTTATTTGGACAACATTTTGGTTCAGGATCCTTTTTTTCATCTCACAGTGTCTAACATTTAAATGGTTTTTCAGTTACTTCATTGTCACAGTTAGAAACTAGATCTTACAAAGAGTTCCTTAACTCCTCTGGCGTGCATGTATTTTCCTGAGTTCATAATTTATTTAGTGACTATGCATTTGTCTCTGACAAACCAGTGCATACTAAACCTTCAACAGGCTTGGGCCCTTCTTCAATCTTTTCCCTTCCTTTGCTCAGTGCTTGAAAGTTGTGGGTCTTATGGTGGCTGCTTCAGATGTAGTTTCATATGTGATATTTAATTTTCGAGTCCTCCGATATAGATGCTGCTTCAATGGAATGGGGACCATGCAGATCTGTATCAAGACAGTCTCTTACTTGGTGGTAGACTCGCTATTCCTTGGTTCCGTGAGCCACTTTTCTTTGGCCAGTGTAAGTAGCTATTTCCACAGATGCCTGCCTGTTTAGTTGGGGTGCAGTCTGAGAATTTGGGAGACTGCAGAAGGTGTGGTCTCCTCAAGAGGGCAAGGTTAATCATAAATATTCTGGAGCTCAGTGCATTTTTTAGGTCTTTCCAAAGTTAGCCGATCTCCAACAGGAATCTTTCCTTCAATTCCAGTCAGACAATGTCACAGCAGTGGTCTATATCAATCATCAAGGAGGAACTCCAAGTTAGTTAGAGGAATGTACCCTGCATCATCAGCTGGGCAGAACTTTATCATTGCAAGATTTTTGCCATCCACATTCTGAGTGTGAACAATTGGTAGGTAGACTTTCTCAGCTGCCAGTCTCTTCGCCAGGAGAGTGGTCTCTAAATCAGGAAGCTTTCAACCAGATTGTGAGAATTTGGGGTTTTCCACAGATATATCTCATGGTCTCTTGCTTGAATCACAAACTGCCTCATAATTGTATTAGGTTTCAAGACCCTCAGATGGGTCTGATAGATGCCTTTGTGGTTCCTTGATCATTTAACCTGATTTACATGTTTTCTCAATTTGTGTTCCTATCCAGAGTGATTGCCAGAATCAAGTAGGAACAAGCCTCAGCAATCCTGATTGCTCCAGCATGGCGTCACAAGATTTGGTATGTTGCTCTGGTTCAAATGTCCATGTGCCTTCTTTGGAGGCTTTCTCTAAAAAGGAACCTTCACTTTCTTTTTTATATCAGGATCTAAAAACTCTGAATTTGATGGCATGGCGATTGAACACTTAGGGGCCGAATTATCAATGTGCGGGCGGACATGATCATACGCTGTCGGCATTTATCATTGCACAAGCATTTCACTAGAAATGCTTGCACAATGCCGTCCCCTGCACATTTGCGGCAGTCGGCTGCTAGCAGAGGGTGTCAATCAACCTGATCATATCCGATCTGGCTGATTGCTGTCCACCGCCTCAGAGGTGGAGGACAAGTTAAGGAGCAGCGGTCTTAAGACCGCTGCTTCTTAAAGGGCCATAATACCCAAATGTTGAAACACTTGAAAGTGATGCAGCATAGCTGTAAAAAGCTGACTATAAAATATCACCTGAACATCTCTATGTAAAAAAGAAAGATATTTTACCTCAAAGGTTCCTCAGTAGCCACATCCCATTGTAAAGGACTTCTAAACTGCAAATCAGTATGCCTGTCACGGGACAGCTAAGGGGTTGAGCCTCGTGTTATTTCCCTATTCAGTTTAAAGGAAGTTTACTATGAAATCTCATGAGAGTTAAGACAAATCTCATGAGATCACAGTGAGATCACAGTGTTCATTTCTTCATTTTTATTTATTTTTTACCTGCAGCTGGGAGCAGCTGAGTATAACTTTTTACACAGAACTTACTCTGCTGAGCTGAGTAGATTGTGAGGTAAAATATCTTCCTTTTTTACATAGAGATTCTCAGGTGATATTTTCCTGTCAGCTTTTTACAGTTATACTGCATCATTCTTAAGTGATTTAGCATATGAGTATTATGTCCCTTTAACTCCTGTTTCCAGCGAGCCTGAAGGCTCGCGCGGAAACAGATGCATATGGCTAAATTCAGGGATTAATAAATCCCCCCCATAGTGATACCTTAGAGAGGTTTTTCTGAAAAGTTTAATGACACTTTGATTCAGGTTAAGAAACCTGTTACTGGACACAAAACTCCAAGTCCAGATGGAATACACCCAATAATTCTAAGGAAAATTAGCACTGTTATAGCTAAACCACTACTCTTTATTTTCAAGATTCATTATCCTCAGACATAGTACCCAAGGACTGGTGTAAAGTTGATGTGGTCCCACTGTTTAAAAACATGTTTTGTTTTGCAATTTAGATCTTAATTCGGTCCTGTTAGCGCACATGAGAATTTAGTATTCTTATTATTCTTATTGAAATATTATATAAAAATATTAAAATATATTAAAAAAAATGTGTTAAACATACTGAAAAATAATCTAAATAATCCATAGATTATGTCTATATTTTTTACAATATGCTTAATAATTTAATAATATTTCTATAACGTGCTAGCCCGACCACATTAAAATTAAATAGTGAAATGATACAAAAAACACATATTTTACCTGCCATAATGTATTTCTATTATTAAAGGGACAGTCATCACTAAAATTGTTATTGTTTAAAAATATAGATAATGCCTTTCCCCAGCTTTGCACAACCAACATTGGTATATTAATATAATTTATAACATTTAAACCTCTAAATTTCTGCCTGTTTCTAAGCCACTACAGACAGCCTCTTATCACATGCTTTTTTATTTGCTTTTCCCAACAGGAGACTGCTAGTTCATGTGGGCCATGTAGATAACATTGTGCTCACGCCCGTTGAGTTATTTAAAGTGAAGGTATAGTTAGTCCCTTTTGAACACATATATACTATCTTTAATCTTAATTTATCAAGATCGCAATTTTTTTTTCAATAAATTATTATTTCTCCATTTTTAATATATATATTATTTCCTACCGTTGCCACACTAACTCCGCCCATCTGCTACTTCCGCAATTTGTGTGTGTTGGCGTATAGAGCGGTCCCACCCGCTCTATACGTAGCTCAAATGCTAATTCACAATGAAGGTTTTTTTAGGGCATGAGCGAATCATGGATTCCAAACTCTAGTGCGCATGGGATTTTCGGCGATATCCATCTACAACGCACAAACTGGGCTGATGGCGTACAGGCATACTGCCTCTGAAAAATGAATGCGCATGCGTGACACAGGAGCGCGCTCCTAATCGAAGCCTGACAAATGTTTGCGCATGAGCAGTAAAATAAATATGTGGATGACGTTGCTTGCCGGCCGCTTAACGGCCAGAGTTTCAATTGGGTATATAAAAAACCATGACCCACATATTAAAAAACGGGTTGAATTCGGCTAGTGTAAACAATAAAATAATAGCGGCGATAACTTTATTTCAAGATACGATGGGAAGAAATGATGAATGAAAGTCCTATTATTATTGAACAAAGAGTATTATTGTAGATTGCAACCCAGGTGAGTTTACCTTCACTTTAAGTCAGCACAACTCAGCACTAATTGGCTAAAATGCAAGCCAATAGATAATAAATTAAAAGTCATGTGATCAGGGGGCTGTCAGAAGATGCTTAGATACAAGGTAATCACAGAGGTAAAAAGTATATTAATATAACTGTGTTGGTTATGCAAAACTGGGGAATGGATAATAAAGGGATTATCTATATTTTAAAACAATAAAAATTATGGTGTAGACTGTCATTTTATATATATATATATATATATATATATATATATATATATATATATATATATATATATATATATATATATATATATATATATATATATACATACAGTATATGATTTTGTGAATGTAAAATTTATATCTATACCTATATATCTATAGGAACAGATATGCAGGTATAGGTATATGCACACAGTATATATATATGTATGTATGTATTTAAGAAAAAAAGGACATTATCTTGTAAGTGAAGAACATTGGAATGTGAAATATGTACAGTAAATATACAGTAATGCATCTCTATGTTAAAGCCCTTTGCAGCTCTTTTTTTCCCCAATACCTGAGATCTCATATCTTTGAACCCTTATAAATTTTATATGCAATTTGTTTAAATAGTTTTTATTAGATAGTGTAATTGTGAGTGTAACTTATAAATGTATTTTTGATGTGTTTTATGACACTTTCTATTCGAGCACAAAGGTTAACAAGAGCTCTGAAGTTGCGCTCTTCTGACGCACATTAAATTAAATTGCGCTCAAGTAATCTTGTTTACTTTCAACCTGTAATACCATGCTACTTCCGATGAGCTCAAACAGGCACGATAAAAACGATATCACTTGCGCGCAACAGTTAGCGGACACTTGTAATCTAGCCCTATGAGTAGTGCATGTATCAAATTTGCATTAACCAATGGATAAAGAATGGAGTGAGTGCTATTGATAATGATAGATAGTGTTTACATGTTAATGGATGATAAAAATGATAGAATGATACAATGTTTTACTCTTCAAGTCTATGCTTTAGAGCTCAACATTAATTTAGTTCTATGAAGCTATTGCCTTGAAATAATCATTTATGTAGCACTAGTCCTAAAGCCCGTTCATACGGGCCATTTTGTGCAGTACAGCGGTCCCACACCTTGCTCTCTCCCCCTTTCTTTTTTGCTCTCTCCCCCTCTCTTTTTTTGCTCTATCCCCCTCTCTTTTTTGCTCTCTCCCCCTCTCTTTTGTGCTCTCCTCCCTCTCTTTTGCTCTCTCTCCCCCTCTCTTTTGCTCTCTCTCCCTCTCTTTTGCTCTTTTTTTCCCCCCTCTCTTTTGCTCTCTTTTTCCCCCCTCTCTTTTGCTCTCTTTCTCCCCCCTCTCTTTTGTGCTCTCTCTCACTCCACCTCTCTTTTGCTCTCTCTCCCCCCTCCCTTTTGCTCTTTCTCCCCCCTCTCTTTTGCTCTCTCTCTCCCCACTTTCTTTTTCTTTTTTTGCTGATCAAATAAGTGTATTGAAAGGCTTCTCTAATGACTTGCATGATTACAGGCCACACATTGCCTATAAAGCTCCTTAAATGCTTTGGGGTTGCTGAAATTTCCAACCCCTTTTTTTTTTTTTTAAAAGAGCTTTATTAGCAAAGATTCAGAGTATACAACATTCCAGCAACATAAACATAACCATCAGAATGAGTCAATTCCCCCATATCAAGTGGGTCACTTTGGCAGACCAAGAAAGTCTATTATGGAGACCAAACTAGAAAAGTTCACATGTGCTGCTGGAAAAACTTTTCAATGCTCTTGGTATTTTTCTTTGTCCATTGATGGGGCTTAGATACTAAAAAAAAGAAAAACTTCTATAGCAAAATAAAATAATTTTTGGGTCAGCAAACACACTTTGAACAAAATTACAGTAGATGTACATGGCTGAGACTAATACATTTCACATATCTCTTATGGCATAAGTCAGGCTATAGTAGGGTAGCTAGAAAGTTAAGTATATATAAACTCTAAGTATTATCAGAACAAAGAGAGTCTTAATACTATCAAGCACATAATCTTATTATGTAACCACTATCGTGACCACTAATGAGTTGAAAAGAACCAGTACTTAAAACTGGTAATAGTCACTATGGGGTCACCTGTAAAAAACATCTGCTGGGGTATTATGCTTGCTAATTTTAAACAAATAACACATTACCTCACTGTGCATCTAGATTATGGAAAAAGAAAAATAGGTACCGTATTTTCCGGCGTATAAGACGACCCCTACTTTTCCTGTTAAAAATATAGGGTTTGTGCTATACTCGCCGTATAAGACTACCCCCTTACCCCCTCAATGAATGCAGCAAGCACACCAACTAGATGTAACACATTCACAGTAAGGATAGTACCTCCTAATATCAAGGCATAGATATCATTAACCGGATCATGAGGGAAGGGTGTATCACACTGACTAGTATTGTAATATGAAATGTATACTTCAGATGTTGTAACTAGACTGCTATGTTCGGTAAGCCCAAGGTAATACAATAACCAGCTCTTAAATATGCGCAATATATATGAATAGAACCTGCTCACTGTATGTTGATTCATACATTCAGGATTAGTTGCAAGGTCCGTGAGACAGCCGCGTCTGTAGAGGAGAATTTCCTGAGAGTGGTAACAGGAGCAGCGTGTTGGCCACAGCTGATGACGTAGCCAGGTAAAGAAGGCGTCTCACTGAAAAGACAGAGCAAAGTGCTGACAAGCCCTTCAGTCTGCAAGACAGCTGCAGCAGGAGGAGCTGAGAGGATGGAGAAGCCGGATTGGCGATAGGTAACACTCCCACAAGTGCAGGAGGAAAATTAATCCAGCGAGGAATGCTGGTAACAGGGAACTTAAATAAGGCAACGGGACAACCAGAAATAAAGGGCCAGTAACAAAAATAAAAGGTAGATAGGACCTGACAGCACCCGCCCAGTGCCCGCCTCTGTTTCAGTGGAGCCTGTACTCTGTAATAATAAGGCTTATAAAACGACACCCGGCGTATAAGACGACCCTCGACTTTTGAGAAGATTCTCAAGAGTTAAAAAGTCGTCTTATACGCCAGAAAATACGGTAATAAAAACATTCACATTATCATAAGTTGAGCAGGATAAAAGTAGTGACAGTCTCCCTATGAACTAACTGGTAGTGCTGTCATCATAAAACATGCAAAGAAAACCCCTAAAAATATCCGAGGAGTAAATAAATATGTCAAAACAATAACTGGTTATTTGTAACATATTTGGAGAATACACGCCAGTCTGTGTTATTAACAAATACCGGATCACAGCAGTAACATGAGAAGTGTCAGTAGTTTAACCCACACCTAACTTATACTGGTTGTAGCCATATATGAGGTAAATATTCACGTTCCACTGGTATTGAACAACTTGTCTATTCTTCAGCTGGGCTGTGGTTAGTTTGATGCCTTGATCTGTGAGCCACTGCTTGTTCCATCTTCTCCCTAATGCGAGTCCATCCAGAGTGTTACAGACCGTTAAGCCTAGCTGCTCGTTTTGAAAAAGGTCCTGTATTGACCTCACAGCCCTGTTTACTAAGGAGTCCGGTCCTGTAAATTCTCCTAAAGACTGTACCGACTTTTGATAATAGAGATCGTCTGTGGGCGGCAGAACTATCTGGCCATTTACTTCGATTTCCTCCAAGTCAGTGTCGTCCTGGGGAGAAGTTGGAGTCTGTTGGGAGGTGCAATCATATGCCTCTGTCTGCACTTCAAATTTATAGCGTAGAAAGTCTGATATCTGGGATCGTTCTGTGCCTATCACAGTGGTATTTGCGGAGTATACTGTGGTTAGCCAAAACACTGACCTGAGTTCACTTTCTAACTGGTCGAGTTGTTGTGTTAGTGAATTTAAAAACCGATTGTTCCCATGTCTCAACTGCCGCCATTATGCCCAGTCGTCAGACTCAGTCTTCTGCAGTGATAGTGTAGTCTGCAGGACAGCCTCAGCGTTAAAGCCACCGTTAGGGTCCCTGTTTATATACAGTGCTGAAGCTGTTTAGGGTGTTGCGATCCTTCTCTGTTTATGTGAAAAGAAAATGTAGAGCGGCACTGTTCACTGCTATTAACCCAGGATCATTCAAATTCTGGGGGGGGGAATGTGCGGCAGCCCCAGTAGCATAGGTGAACAGAAGCACGACACAAGCCTCACTGCCATGCGGTCCGTCCCCTCTCCGCTTAGCTGAAGAGCATAGGTAGGTTCACAAATTCTTCCACAGCTTCCCAAGGGAATGTAGCTAGAAACTTTGCTGTAGAAATCCAATTATGTAGAAGAAAATTCTTTAGAACCTAATGAGGATCAGGAGCTCCTTTAAAACATGACCTCCCGCAACAGCTGTAGGCTCCCCCCTCCCCCCTTTCTTTTGCTCTCTCTCTCCCCTCTCTTTTGCTCTCTCTCTTCTCCCCTCTCTTTTTCTCTTTCCCCTCTATTTTGCTCCCTCTCTCCCCCCTCTCTTTTGTTTTCTCTCCCCCTCTCTTTTGCTCTCTCTCCCCCCTCTTTTGCGCTCTCTCTCCCCCTCTCTTTTGTGCTCTCTCTCCCCCTCTCTTTTGCGCTCTCTCTCCCCCTCTCTTTTGCGCTCTCTCTCTCCCCCTCTCTTTTGCGCTCTCTCTCTCCCCCTCTCTTTTTCGCTCTCTCTCTCCCCCTCTCTTTTGCTTTCTCTCTCTCCCCCCTCTCTTTTGCTTTCTCTCTCTCCCCCCTCTCTTTTGTGCTGTCTCTCTCCCCCTCTCTTTTGCTTTCTCTCTCTCCCCCTCTCTTTTGCTTTCTCTCTCTCCCCCTCTCTTTTGCTTTCTCTCTCTCTCTCTCTCCCCCCTCTCTTTTGTGCTGTCTCTCTCCCCCTCTCTTTTGCTCTCTCCCCCCTCTCTTTTGTTTTCTCTCCCCCTCTCTTTTGCTCTCTCTCCCCCCCTCTTTTGCGCTCTCTCTCCCCCTCTCTTTTGTGCTCTCTCTCCCCCTCTCTTTTGCGCTCTCTCTCCCCCTCTCTTTTGCGCTCTCTCTCTCCCCCTCTCTTTTGCGCTCTCTCTCTCCCCCTCTCTTTTGCGCTCTCTCCCCCCTCTCTTTTGCGCTCTCTCTCCCCCTCTCTTTTGCCCTCTCTCTCTCCCCCTCTCTTTTGCGCTCTCTCTCTCCCCCCTCTCTTTTGCTTTCTCTCTCTCCCCCTCTCTTTTGCTTTCTCTCTCTCCCCCCTCTCTTTTGTGCTGTCTCTCTCCCCTCTCTTTTGCGCTCTCTCTCCCCCTCTCTTTTGCGCTCTCTCTCTCCCCCTCTCTTTTGCGCTCTCTTTCTCCCCCTCTCTTTTGCGCTCTCTCCCCCCCTCTCTTTTGCGCTCTCTCCCCCCCTCTCTTTTGCACTCTCTCTCTCTCCCCCTCTCTTTTGCGCTCTCTCTCTCCCCCTCTCTTTTGCTTTCTCTCTCTCCCTCTCTCTTTTGCTTTCTCTCTCTCCCCCTCTCTTTTGCTTTCTCTCTCTCCCCCCTCTCTTTTGTGCTGTCTCTCTCCCCCTCTCTTTTGCTTTCTCTCTCTCCCCCTCTCTTTTGCTTTCTCTCTCCCCCTCTCTTTTGTGCTGTCTCTCTCCCCCTCTCTTTTGCTCTCTCTCCCCCTCTGTTTTGTGCTCTCTCCCCCTCTCTTCCCTCTTTCCCCTCTCTTTTGCTCTTTCCCCTCTCTTTTGCTCTTTCCCCCCTCTATTTTTCTCTCTCCCCCTCTCTTTTGCTCTCTCTCTCCCCCTCTCTTTTGCTCTCTCTCTCCCCCTCTCTTTTGCGCTCTCTTCCCTCTCTTTTGCTCTTTGCCCTCTCTTTTTGCCCTCTCTTCCCTCTCTTTTGCTCTTTGCCCTCTCTTTTGCTCTTTCCCCTATCTCCTCTCTCTTTTGCTATTTCCCATCTCTTTCTCTCTCTCCCCCTCTCTTTCTCTCTCTCCCCCCTCTCTTTTGATCTGTTTCTCTCGCAGTCGCACGTGCGCGACCCCGTCCTGCCCCCGTTGGACCCGCTCCCGCCCGGCCACGCCCACTCCCGCCCACCGTTGTCACACCACAAACAGCAGATCAGGTAGACTCTAAGGTTAGGTGTGTTTGTCTTCGCACAGTCTCTACTGTGCATGACAGCTTCGGACAAACACACTTGGCCTTTTTTATTATAGATGAACAAACGTACAGCATTTAACCCATTTGCTGCCAGTACAGAAGCCACATAGGGAACAGTATTTTTTTTATCCAGGGTGAGTTGCAAGCTAAATATAACAAGTGTTTAATTCATTATAAACTCATTTTATTTAGAACAGGAGGCTAAACATATATCTTGAGTTTAGTATTTAAATATTCAACAAACTTGTTACATTAAAAAATGTTAATAATTGTGATTTTATTGAAATTTGTTCTAACAAACAGTCAACTCCATTCACAATTTGTTTTGGTGCATAAACCTAACCAAGCAATATTTTTGCAACAAAGGTTTTCTTGTCCTTTGCTGTCATCTGCTGTCTGTTGTGGGCAATCACTAGAAAAAAAGAAAAAAGCTGTAGATGATAGAGATATGGAAGGGGAAAATGTTTTATTGCTGATGAGTCATTTGTCAATCAAATGCTGAAAATAGTGACCGGAGCTTCAGCTATTATCCGTGTAGCGTTTATAGTGAAATAGCTCTGAAGATAAGTACATCCTACTCCGTCATTTATTAACTGCTATCGTTTCACTTTATGTAATCTGTTTAATTTGACATTCACTTTAAAGGGACAGTCAACGCCAACATTTTTATTGTTTAAAAAGATTTGCACAAGCATCATTGTTATCTTAATATACTTGATCGTTTAACCTCTTAATGTCTGCCTATTTCTACTATTTCTAAGCCACTACAGACAGCCTTTTATCACATGCTTTTTTATTAGCTTTTTACAACAAGACCCTGCTAATTCATGCGGGCCATATAGATAACATTGTGCTCACGCCCCTGGAGTTATGGCTGACACTGCACTAATTGGCTAAAATGCAAATCAATAGATAATAAATAAATAGCCATGTGATTGGGGGGCTGTCAGAAGATGCTTAGATACAAGGTAATTACAGAGGTAAAAAGTATATTAATATAACCGTATTGGTTATGGAAAACTGGGGAATGGGTAATAAAGGGATTATCTATCTTTTTAAACAATAACATTTTTGTAGTTGACTGTCCCTTTAAAGATAAGTAATAATCTTAAAACAAAAACAATTTCTCTGTTTTATTCTTGTTTTTTTTTAACTATTAACTTAAGTTAGTACTGAAAACAAAAATGTCCCTTTAAGAGACACTAAGAGGATATTTATCAAGCCGTCAACTGCAAATGCGCTGGAATTCCGCAGCATAATTGTGGCGAGCCTGATTCGACCCATTTATCAAAGCCTACAGACCGGCAAAAGTTGAAATTTGTGACGTAACATACGATCCGCCTGTCTCAATCCGACACAGATCGATGCTTACGTCATTACCGATGTTCCGAATACAAATTCGGCACTATCTGACAACTTTTGCTAGTTAACAAATCTCTAACAGGTACGCTCGCCACTATTCCGGCCCAGTGTACCTGGTTTTCAATCCGCCACCCTGGAGGCTGCGGATGCCATAGGAATCAATGGGAGTCTGAAAGCAGCAAAAGCTTATGTACGCTGCTGCCCGATATCCCATTGATTTCTATGCTAGAAAACCAGTAACGTTTACACCTAACACCCTAACATGTACCCCGTGTCTAAACACCCCTAATCTCCCGCCCCCACATTGCCGCAACCTAAATAAAGTTATTAACCCCTATCCCTTTGCTCCCGGAGCCCACCGCAGCTAAATATAGTTATTAACCCCTATCCCGCCTCTCCCGGAGCCCACTGCAACCTAAATAAAATTATTAACCCCTATCTCGCTGCTCCCGGAGCCCACTGCAACCTAAATAAAATTATTAACCCCTATCCCTCCGTTCCCGGACCCCATTGCAACCTAAATAAATATATTAACTCCTATCCTGCCGCTCCCGGACCCCACCGCAACTAAATAAATGTATTAACCCCTATCCCTCCGCTCACTGAGCCCACCGCAACTCTAATAAAGTTATTAACCCCTATCCCTCCGCTCCCGGACCCCACCTCAACTAAATGTATTAACCCCTAAACCCCTGGCCTCCCACATCACTACCACTTACTAAACCTATTAACCCCTAAACCGCTAGCCCCTCACATCACCATAAACTAAATTAAGCTATTAACCCCTAAACCTAACAACCCGCTAACTTTACATTAAATATTAACTCATCCCTATCTTATAATAAATTTAAACTTACCTTTAGAATTAAATTAAACTATATTAAACTACTAATTAACCTGCCCTAACTATTATACTTAAACTACATTAAACTAACAATTAAATTAACTATATTACATATTTAAAAACCTAACCCTACTCAAATTATTTAAATCACTATAAAGAATTACTAAGTTACAAAAAAATAACAACTAAGTTACACAAAATAAAAAACACTAAGTTACACAAAAAAAAAGATCAAATATTTAAACTAATTACACCTAATCTAATAGCCCTATCAAAATAAAAAGCCCCCCCCCCCCCAAAATAAAAATAAACCCCTAGCCTACAATAAACTACAAATGGCCCTTAAAAGGGCCTTTTGCTGGACATTGCCCCAAAGAAATCATCTCTTTTCCTGTAAAAAACAAATACAAACAACCCCAACAGTAAAACCCACCACACACACAACCAAACCCCCCAAATAAAAACCTATCTAAAAAACCTAAGCTCCCCATTGCCCTGAAAAGGGCATTTGTATCGGCATTGCCCTTAAAAGGGCATTTGACTCTTTTTCAGTCCCTAACCTAAAATTAAAACCCACCCAATAAACCCTTAAAAAAACCTAACACTAACCCCCAAAGATCCACTTACAGTTTTTGAAGACCGGACATTCATCCTCATCCAAGCAGCAGAAGTCCTCAGTGAAGCCGGCAGAAGTCTTCATCCAGACGGCATCTTCTAGCTTCATCCATCCATCGCGGAGCGGCTCCAACTTCAAGACATCCGGCGTGGAGCATTCTCTTCTCCCGACGTCTCTTGAAGAATGAAGTTTCCTTAATATGACGTCATCCAAGATGGCGTCTCTTACATTCCAATTGACTGATAGAATTCTATCAGCCAATCGGAATTAAAGGAGAAAAAATCCTATTGGCTGTTGCAATCCGCCAATAGGATTGAGCTTTCATCCTATTGGCTGATCCAATCAGTCAATAGGATTGAGCTTGCATTCTATTGGCTGATTGGAATAGCCAATAGAATGCAAGCTCAATCCTTTTGGCTGATTGGATCAGCCAATAGGATGAAAGCTCAATCCTATTGGCTGATTGCAGCAGCCAATAGGATTTGTTCCCCTTTAATTCCGATTGGCTGATAGAATTTTATCAGCCAATCGGAATGTATGAGATCCCATCTTGGATGACGTCATTTAAAGGAAACTTCATTCTTCAAGAGACGTCGGAAGAAGAGGATGCTCCGCGCCGGATGTTTTGAAGATGGAGCCGCCCCGCGCCTGATGAATGAAGATAGAAGATGCCGGTTTGGATGAAGACTTCGGCCTGCTTGGATGAAGACTTCTGCCGGCTTCGCTGTGGACTTCTGCCGCTTGGATGAGGATGGATGTCTGATCTTCGGGGGTTAGTGTTAGGTTTTTTTAAGTGTTTATTGGGTGGGTTTTAATTTTAGGTTAGGGACTTTGGGCTGAAAAAGAGCTAAATGCCCTTTTAAGGGCAATGCCCATACAAATGCCTTTTTCAGGGCAATGGGGAGCTTAGGTTTTTTAGATAGGTTTTTATTTAGGGGTTTTGGTTGTGTGGGTGGTGGGTTTTACTGTTGGGGGGGTATTGGTATTTTATTTTACAGGTAAAAGAGCTGATTTCTTTGGGGCAATGCCCCGCAATAGGCACTTTTAAGGGCCATTGATAGTTTATTGTAGGCTAGGGTTTTTTTTTAATGGGGGGGGGGGGGTTATTTTGATAGGTGTGGCAAACCTAGCCACTTCTGGACTATAATGTAAGAAAGGTTGTCTATAGGCTGTATTGTGTGCTATATAGATGTGACAGACCCTTCTGTCAGTACTGAAGGAGTTAACTGTGTTCAGCTTTAAGAAGCTATTGTGTACTGTCATTAAAGTTAGTGATAAACATTCCATTGTTTAATCACATCTAGAGAGCAGACGCCTAGTGATAAGAAAAGCCAAACGTGTCTAGTGTTTAAGTTGTTATCTGCCTAAGTAAAGTAATGTACAACATTCTTTCAACCCCCCTTCTGGGGGGTCAGACCTGCATAAATACTGGGCATATGAGCCTTAATAAAGTACATTCTTTTTTAAACCTGAAAACTGGCTGGGTTGTGAATTGCTGATTCCCTATGCAGGACATTGTTCCCTGGTGTTAACCCTTGGTATCCTGTTGGTACCGTTACAATTGGTGGCAAGCGACGGAATGAACCTTATCGCCCAGAAGAGCAACTACACAAGGCAGTAACCTCAGGAAGAGGGGGATTACTACAATACTGACTAAGATGGAAGGAGTACCAGGGACCAAAGTGAATGGAGATGGATTATTCTAAGCTAAAGAGACAAACGTTAAAGGAACTGCTAGAAGCCAGGGGAAAGATAGGCAGCAGCAAACCCAAGGCTATATTAATTGCTGAGCTGATGGAGGGAGACAGAGCTCGCAGCGCTACGCCTCCAGCAGCCATGGAGGAGACCCTATACCAGAGGGAAATGAGGACCAGGCTGGAATTTTTACCCCAACCTGTACCACGGGATATGCTATCCGTGGTAATGGCAGATGTGCAGGAGTACGTGGTGGCACACAGTCCGCGGAATGCATCCTCCCGAGCAGAATCCATTTTGGATGCACTCAGCAACCCAGTAAGACCCAAAATCCCATACCATGCATTTAAAATGTTTTGTGAGGAGAAGGATGAGATCGATGGGTATTTACAGGATTTTGAGAGACTGTGCGAGTTACATGATTTGGAGCAGTCCGTATGGGTGCCGGTGCTAGCAGGCAAGCTAGCCGGTAGGGCAGCGGAAGCGTATTGCGATGTACCCAGGGAGGACAGCAAGGATTACGCTAAAGTGAAGAGAGCGATCTTGGAAAGATATGCCATTACCCCAGAGGCATACCGGCGCAAGTTTAGAGGCCTGCGCAAGCCAGAAAGAGATTCCCATGCAGAGTGGGCCCACAAGCTGGATCAAGCATCTCAAGGGTGGATACAGGCCAGCCAAGCTACCACCATGGAAGAATTGCGACAACTGATGGAGCAATTCTTTAACGGCTTGTCCTCAGAAGCCCAAGAATGGGTGAGAGATCGAAAACCCCTCACCTTAACCGAAGCAGCCAGATTAGCAGACCAGCATTTTGATGCCAGGAGGCACCATGGACTACAGCCTAACACCCCCACAGCGGAACCTTTTCGCCCAGCCCCAGGGAATCCACCACCCCCCTCACGATACAACGGACGGGCGAATATACAATGCCACACCTGCAAGCAGTGGGGACATATGGCACGTGAGTGCACCCAAAATCGGATCAGACAAGCTTGGAACCAGGTCAGACAGAACCTGGCCCCAAGGGCGGCTGCTCACCATTACCAAACGGAGCCAGCCGCTCATGAGTTGTTGAGCACCCAAGCCGAGGAACCCCTGGGAATTCTGCATGAGGTGATGTCGGTCCAGGGACTTCGGGATTCGGGAGCTACTTTAACCCTGATAGCTCCCCATTTGGTGCCGGATACAGCACCCACTGGCGGATCCGTGGCAGTACGAGGGGCAGGGGGAGCAGTATACCGATTGCCCACTGCTAGAGTGGAGTACAGACCCCCAGTCACCCCAGCAGCTGCCAGTTACCAACCCCCGGCGCACCGTTATACCACACGGCCTCCGGCCACGAACTACCCTCAGAGAGCCCGGTTAAATTCGCGGGGCTACTCACAACCTATTCGGTGCTTTGGATGTAAGCAACTAGGGCACAAAAGACCAGAGTGTCCCCTAAACGCAGTGAACCAAGCACAGTCCTGGAGAAGACCCGCCGGCGGAATCCCACATAATCCTCAGCCTGCGGCCCGCTACGTAGAGGCGCCAGAATGCTGGGGCAGCCTACATGAAGCCGACCCCGTGCAAGCTGCCCATCGGAATAACCGGCAACGGGTTAAAGTGAATGGGAAGGAGGTCAGTGGTCTACGGGATACTGATGCTACCATGACTTTGCTTCAAGAGAACTTGGTGTCTGAGAAACAGCACACTGGAGACACTGTGGCTGTGAGGGTAGCAGGGGGCACTGTGTTCCGCCTACCTGTTGCCAGGGTACATTTGGATTGGGGAGTGGGCGCTAGACCTGTGAATGTGGGGGTCAAGAAGGACTTACCTGCTGATGTTCTCCTTGGAAATGACTTGGCCCCCCTTGTTTCTGCCTATGCTCCCATGGGTCCCACTGATATTAACCCTGTGACTACCCAAGCCCAGTCCCTTCGAGAAGAGGTACATTTTAACCGTGGTGGACTACGCCACTAGGTACCCCGAGGCCATTGCTCTCTCCAACATCCATGCAGAGACGGTAGCTGAAGCCCTATTTGGGGAGCTACAACCTAGTTTGGTTTACTTACAAGTTGCTGTTACCTTTTATATTTTAATCAGGGCCCTCAAAAAGTTGCAGCCGTACCTGTATGGACAACCTTTTTCCTTACTCACAGATCACAACCCGTTGGTGTGGCTGAACCGTGTGGCCGGGGACAATGCCAGGCTGCTGCGCTGGAGTTTGGCGCTGCAGCCCTTCGACTTTACCATCCATTACCGCCCAGGGAAACAAAACGGTAACGCCGACGGGTTGTCTAGACAAACTGAACTTGAAAAGTGATCTGTGAGTACTTCCCCGGACATCCCCAAGCCGATCCGTTGGGATCAGACTGTGTATGCCGGCTTGGTTCTGGGGGAGCATTGTGGCAAACCTAGCCACTTCTTGACTATAATGTAAGAAAGGTTGTCTATAGGCTGTATTGTGTGCTATATAGATGTGACAGACCCTTCTGTCAGTACTGAAGGAGTTAACTGTGTTCAGCTTTAAGAAGCTATTGTGTACTGTCATTAAAGTTAGTGATAAACATTCCATTGTTTAATCACATCTAGAGAGCAGACGCCTAGTGATAAGAAAAGCCAAACGTGTCTGGTGTTTAAGTTGTTATCTGCCTAAGTAAAGTAATGTACAACATTCTTTCAACCCCCCTTCTGGGGGTCAGACCTGCATAAATACTGGGCATATGAGCCTTAATAAAGTACATTCTTTTTTAAACCTGAAAACTGGCTGGGTTGTGAATTGCTGATTCCCTATGCAGGACATTGTTCCCTGGTGTTAACCCTTGGTATCCTGTTGGTACCGTTACAATAGGGCTATTAGATTAGGTGTAATTAGATTAAAAATTTGATAATTTATTTTGTGTAACTTAGTGTTTTTTTATTTTGTGTAACTTAGTTGTTATTTTTTTGTCAATTAGTAATTTTTAATAGTAGATTTAAATAACTTGAGTAGGGTTAGGTTTTTAAATATGTAATATAGTTAATTTAATTTTTAGTTTAATGTAATTTTAGTATAATAGTTAGGGTAGGTTAATAAATAGTTTAATATAGTTTAATGTAATTATAGGATAATAGTTAGAGTAGGTTAATTAATAGTTTAATATAGTTTATTTGAATTCTAAAGGTAAGTTTAAATTTATTATAAGATAGGGATGAGTTAATATTTAATGTAAAGTTAGCGGGTTGTTAGGTTTAGGGGTTAATAGCCTAATTTAGTTTATGGTGATGTGGGGGGCTAGCGGTTTAGGGGTTAATAGGTTTAGTAAGTGGTATTGATATGGTTAATACATTTATTTAGTTGCAGAGGGGTCCGGGAGCGGCGGGATAGGGGTTAATAACTTTATTAGATTTGCGGTGGGCTCCGGGAGCGGAGGCATAGGTGTTAATAACTTTATTAGAGTTGCGGTGGGCTTCGGGAGCGGAGGGATAGGGGTTAAACTTTTTAGTATAGTGGCGGTGTTTAGTGACAGGGTATAAATAAAGTTGGGAAAAAGCCGAATAGCAGCGAGATCGATGACTGCTAATTAACAACAGTCCACTGCTCATCGCCCCGTACTTGGTGCGTGGCTTTTTGACAGCTGTTTTTATAAATAAGGAGAGCATATTCAGGTCCGCGGCCGCGATGTTAGGCGAGCGTATTGGTGCCAGCGAATGCAGCATAGTTGACGGCTTGATAATTCGGCCTCTAAGTGCAAATTAAACCAGTACACCAGCAGCCGCTAGCAGCAATGTAACAAAAGGAAGAAGAACTTTATCAACTTATAGGGATATGAAACCCAAAAAAAATTCTTTCATAATTCAGATAGAGCATGCAATATTGAACAACTTTCTAATTTAATTCTGTTATCAATTTTGTTGTCTTGGTATCATTTGTTGAAAAGCAGGGGCATATGCTTTAAAGCCGGCCCATTTCTGGTGCACTATATGGCAGCAGTTTTGCAAGAATGTAAGAGCACTAGATAACTATTTCCTGCCATGAAGTGCTCCAGATGCCTACCCAGGTGTCTCTACAACACAGCAACGACATCAGGGGAACAAAGCAAATTTAGTAAAAAATAGAACTTTTTTTTTTAACTCAAATTATTAATACTATGCTGCTGTACTACTTTTTTTAAATTAAAGGGACATGAAAAACAAAAAAATTATTTCATGATTTAGGTAGAGAATACAATTTTAAACAACTTTCTAGTTTACTTCTATTATAAAATGTGCTTAAAATGTCCCTTTAAATATTTAACAATTTACACAGCTCTTGAACTCTACAACTAACCTGCAGTCCGGTAGATAAAAAAATATTTAAAATAATCAAATCAGATATATATGTAGATTAGAGATAAATATATTAATAACACACAAGGTGCTAGTCTATTCCTCTAATCTAATATCTCTTTAAAGCAGTCACTGTCAGGCAGTGGCACAAGCATTATAGTAATATTATATTAGCAACAAGCAATAGCAAATGTCTCTCAGTCAGGGAGCACAGCAGACACAGGTACTTCTAACACACTGATACTGCTAGCACACTGATACTGCTAGCACACTGATACACACTGATACACACTGATACTGCTAGCACACTGATACACACTGATACACACTGATACTGCTAGCACACTGATACACACTGATACACACTGATACTGCTAGCACACTGATACACACTGATACTGCTAGCACACTGATACACACTGATACTGCTAGCACACTGATACACACTGATACTGCTAGCACACTGATACACACTGATACTGCTAGCACACTGATACACACTGACAGGGCCGCCACTAGAAATTTTGGGGCCCCTGACTTAACCATTGATCATGGCCCCCCCCCCCTCCTTTTACTTGTGCAATTTTTGACCAAGAGACTAAAATGTATATATGCACTTTATTCTTAAGTGTCTATTTAAACTTGAAAATGTTGTAAAGGTAGTAACATACAAACACACAGACAAACTCATACACTGAAACACACACACACACTCACACATAAGAATTCACATATAGACACTCTAGCAGACATGCAAAGAAACACAAAAACACAATCAGACACAAAAACTCAGCACTTGTTTACATTGACCTGACAAGTAATGAGGTAGACTACAGTTTTGTAAAAAAAAGGAGATTTAGAAAACAAAATATGGAGTTCTGATTATCTTTTTGTAAAGGAAGATGCCAACTAAATGATGACAACAGCATGCAGTGGCTGAAAGGAAGGGCCCTGAACTGCCTAAACAATAATTTAAAGGTTAAATGGTGGATTGGTGACTTCCGGAAAGGTCTCGTTAGTCTCAAAGTCTGTAGAAAGATGTGAATAATCAGTAGTAAGGTCAAAATGTCCTAAAAAGGAACAGACAATGGACACACACACAAACTTGCACGTACACCCAAGGAAACACCGACAGAGACAGCCTCAGAACCAAAGCACAAATACATAAACACAGACACCCACAGAAACACTCACAGGAGGAAACATTTATGCACCTTGCACCCCTTAAATCAACAGTGTGTGACATGCATGATAAAAAAAATTGCAGAAATTAAGAGATCACTTTTTAAAGAATCATATTTGTAAATGGGCAAACAAAAATAATTTTGTGAATTCAAAATTGTACATTAATGATCGTAGATGACTAGATGAAGAAAAGTACTTTTAAAAGGTTGACACTTGTTTGTTTGTTTTTTCCCCATTTTCCCCAACCAAGAGCACCACTTAAAATATAGTGTACAAATGTTCCCATCTGTCAGCTGTACTTATGGATTTTGAAAATGCTGTACTCTATATGGTCTTGGTGGAACCATAAGCTGTGGTACTCATACCATTAGATCTGGTTAAATGCATGATTTAGGCTTGTTGGTATGTATTTCAAAATTAAGTCAGCTGTAGTATAAACTGAACAGTTTTAAGTTAACCTGTCTTATTTCAAACACTGAGCAATCTTAGATTTTTATGCAGATGTAAAAATCTTAGATAAAATGCCTCCTTGCATCTGGAAAGTCCTTGCATAAAGGTGCAGTAAAACTGGAATGTTATATATATATATATATATATATATATATATATATATATATATATATATATATATATATATATATATATATATATATATATATAATGCATATCTGCATCTACCATTTGCACCTACCATTTGTGTATGGTTCTAAATATAGAGCAATCTACAGCATTGTCAAATAATCATAAATACACTGCCATCTGACTCAGGCACACATTGTACAAACAAAGTGCCAAGTCTGTCTCACATTGTGCATAGTGGTTTAGTGCACACTCAGAAATCGTCTCAAATGCTAATACTTTACTACTTGTAATAACATTTCCCATGCTCAATTAGCACTCTGCTGTAGTACCCACTGGTGGCTACCAAAATTAAAATTTTTTTTTTTTTTTTTTTTTTAGTTCTTGCCTCATGGGGCCCCCCTGGCACATTGGGCCCCTGACAGGAGTCACCCCTGTCACCCCCTGATGGCGGCCCTGCACACTGATACTGCTAGCACACTGATGCACACTGATACTGCTAGCACACTGATACACACTAATACACACTGGTACTGCTAGCACACTGATACACACTGGTACTGCTAGCACACTGATACACACTGGTACACACTGGTACTGCTAGCACACTGATACACACTAATACACACTGGTACTGCTAGCACACTGATACACACTGGTACACACTGATACTGCTAACACACTGATACTCACTGGTACACACTGGTACTGCTAGTACACTGATACACACTGGTACCGCTAGCACACTGATACACACTGATACACACTGGTACTGCTAGCACACTGATACACACTGGTACACACTGATACTGCTAGCACACTGATACACACTGGTACACACTGGTACTGCTAGTACACTGGTACTGCTAGCACACTGATACACACTGGTACTGCTAGTACACTGGTACACACTGGTACTGCTAGCACACTGATACACACTGGTACACACTGATACTGCTAGCACACTGATACACACTGGTACACACTGGTACTGCTAGTACACTGGTACTGCTAGCACACTGATACACACTGGTACTGCTAGTACACTGGTACACACTGGTACTGCTAGCACACTGATACACACTGGTACACACTGGTACTGCTAGTACACTGGTACACACTGGTACTGCTAGCACACTGATACACACTGGTACTGCTAGTACACTGGTACACACTGGTACTGCTAGCACACTGATACACACTAATACACACTGATACTGCTAGCACACTGATACACACTAATACACACTGGTACTGCTAGCACACTGATACACACTGATACACACTGGTACTTCTAGCACACTGATACACACTGGTACTGCTAGTACACTGGTACACACTGGTACTGCTAGCACACTGATACACACTAATACACACTGATACTGCTAGCACACTGATACACACTAATACACACTGATACTGCTAGCACACTGATACACACTAATACACACTGGTACTGCTAGCACACTGATACACACTAATACACACTGGTACTGCTAGCACACTGATACATAAGTAATTAAATGCCCTATCCTCCTGGCTTGCTGTAATAACTTACCAGTCATAACTGACTGACACATAACTTAACTTATAACTTACTTTACCATAAATGACTTTGGTAATACATAACTTGAATAATGACACAAACACAGGGTGTGGGTATAAAGACCCATAGGGTCCGCATTTATTATAGAACATAGGAACCGGCTGGAAGCAACTCAGCAAACCTTAAACCAGGTGGCGGCAATCTAGCTAGGAGAGTAAGTACCCCCCGCTAGGAAATTGGACCACGCCCGTGAATGCCTACACAAGCGGAGCTTAGCTACACGCACAGACTTAGGGAGTTCTCGGCAACATCAAATGGGGGGAGGTGCCCCAGGCGCGCGCCTGCAGAGACTACCCTCCCCCTGGGCCAGCCGTCACTCTACCTCTAATGGCAAACCGGGGCGTGGTACAAACCGCCTAGCCAGGGTGTGATATTATAAAGCTCCAGACCAGTAGGACCAGGTGTGACTAGGCGCGTGTACATGCCACTACCTGGGGAGTCAAAAATTAACGTCCTTGGGCTTAAGAAAGCGAGCCGCATAGCCCTCATCCTGCCTCAGACACCCTGCTGATAAAAACACCCTAGTGATGTCCAGCCTAAGTGATTGCCGCCTTACCAATGAAAAGGGAGGGCGGGAGGGAAGCTGTGAAGACAAGCTGGAAAGAGGGTTTGGGGCCTGTAGCTTGGCTTCTTAAAGGTGAGCCCTGTACCCACCCACAAAAATGCAACATTGTTGCCACTTCACAGCAGCTCACTCCGAAGGGCCTTAATTCTTATGTTCGTTCTGGGCTATGCTGCCCTCCACTGTCTTAAGTAATTAAATGCCCTATCCTCCTGGCTTGCTGTAATAACTTACCAGTCATAACTGACTGACACATAACTTAACTTATAACTTACTTTACCATAAATGACTTTGGTAATACATAACTTGAATAATGACACAAACACAGGGTGTGGGTATAAAGACCCATAGGGTCCGCATTTATTATAGAACATAGGAACCGGCTGGAAGCAACTCAGCAAACCTTAAACCAGGTGGCGGCAATCTAGCTAGGAGAGTAAGTACCCCCCGCTAGGAAATTGGACCACGCCCGTGAATGCCTACACAAGCGGAGCTTAGCTACACGCACAGACTTAGGGAGTTCTCGGCAACATCAAATGGGGGGAGGTGCCCCAGGCGCGCGCCTGCAGAGACTACCCTCCCCCTGGGCCAGCCGTCACTCTACCTCTAATGGCAAACCGGGGCGTGGTACAAACCGCCACAAGAGATAGCCCAGAGGCACAGCTCTTGCCGCCACCCTCATAATAATAATAATGTAATAATATAGCACGCCTCAAATTACCCAGGAACAGGTCGATGCCCCTCTCAGGGAGGTACACCCCATCCCTCCTGTAGAGGCTTCTCCCAGCCGTTGTGATGTTCCCATGTTCCACAACAAACCCTACGGAATGCGCTAGGACAAAATCCTAACCTCCCTGTTCAGTTTCTTTCTGACCTGAAAGGCCACCCTGTGGGCTGCACATGGCACCACTCAATTCTGGGGATGCTATTGGCCACCCTATCTTAACATTGGGACCCATGTCTGGAAAATGTACAAATCAGACTGAATCACCCCACTGAGCAGTTTGCACGGCAGGAGCCCCATATCACTACCACGTGCATGAATGATCATAACTTGGGGTTTGTCCCACCTGTGCAATGCCCCGTGCAGCAACCCAGGCAGATCCTGCCAACTCAAACCCCTACGACCTAGCCACCTAACAGTGACCTAATGGGGGGGGACCCAGTTGTTGCCTGTCAGGGCTCGCGATCGCTCTCAGCTCCGCCCAGTGAATGTAGGAGTGACCCACGATCAGCAGTCTCAGTGGACCATCTCTTGGCCCTGTAAAGAAACAACAGTTAACTGGGAACATCGCAACATAAGAAAACAAAACATTCATATTGTTAATGGCCTAACATACAACATGTATCTCTTAGACCTCCATCTCCCCAACACCCCTAATGTGGTCGGCAGACCAACACAAACCCACTGCAGCGGAAGACGCTCCAACCCTGAAGGAGTGGGGGCAATGACCCTTGGGTCAAGGCCCGCTTTCCATGCTGCCCAGCTCAGGCCTCTCCTGCATTGACATCTGGTCAACGGGGAACCGTCCTCGTGAACCAGAAATTGTAATGGACCCTCCGGATCGCGTCCATTTAGGTCCTAAGCAACCTGACTGGGCAACAAACCGAGCCCACGTGGCGGGTTAAAACGTCCACCTCCTTTCCCTTCTTGGTCTGTCTTTGATCTGGAGAGGAAAATTAGATCAGATGACTCGTCATTCTTGACATGAGGAGGCCTACAGACCCCCGGGCTTGTACCACTCTAAGTGCCCCGTGAAAAAACCAGCCCAAAGGCAGCGGAGAACGGGTACCCTTGTCGGCATGAGAACGCACCACAGGCACAGTTCGACACAGGAACCAATCTCTTGATGGTAACAGGCTCCCTAACGTCCCTTGTTCTGGGCACCATACGCCCCCCAGCCCCTCAACACCTGCCCGACCAGGAAGGTTCTTGAAGAGCCGAGAGGCCATAAATTTACAGAAGAAGGACACGGCAGTCAGCCGAGATCCGACTGACCCTTTAGAAAAAAACCCATTACCTTTAAGCTTGTTGATCCGTCCCTAAAGACCCCATTGGACAACACCTCAAGATGGCCGGCTCGTCCTATCACAGAAGGTGATCTATTTAGACCAATGCTTCACCTAAGCGGTCCAAGTAGAGAGGGCCAGCAAAGAACGGATCATGGCAATCAAAAATCACCACCGGCGCTACCTGCCATAAATAATAGGAACAAACGACTCCGTTAATGTCCGCCTGAGGAGCCAACGCATAGAATGCTTTCCATTGAAACGAAAGAGCGCATCAGCAATTCTATTCTGGACGCCGGGTGCATACACTTCAGCACCAGCATGCGAGGGTACCGCACTACCGCGAGAGATCCCCACGAGAGCATGTTAAAAGCAACATGACGCTCTTGTTATCCATCCAGAACACAACCACCTGATCCCTTAGCTGCTCACGCTAGACCTCAAAGGCAATAATAATGGGGGGGGGGGGGAGCTCTAACAGGCTAAACTTCTTAACAAGCCCCTTAGAACCCATGACCGAGGCCATGGGCCGGCACTCCAGTGACCGGGCAAGAAGGACCCCCCACCCGTGAGACCCTGCCGCATCAGTAAACAACTGAATTACCATGTTGGAAGGAACAGACTTCGCCCGTGAGCAGATCTCATTAAAAATGGTTCCAGAATTGTCCCCATACTGCCAAGTCATCGAACATCTGCCATTACACAAAACTCACTCGCTTGTGACCGCTCGCCACACGACGCCCTTCGAGGCGTCGAAGAAAATTTCTGCTTATAGGAATAATCCAACCGGCGAAATTCAGAAGAATCAGCATGGTCTGGAGATCCTTCATGGAACCAACAAAGGACCCGATTTCCCGAACCGTACCAACCATACGGCCAATCATATCTTGTAGCAAATGACGCTGCATTAACAATGAGTCAATCTTGATACCCAAAAAGGTAAGGCACGTGCAAAGGCACTGGGCCTTACCCTCCGCCAGGGACACCAATTCTGGCCAGCAAAATCGAATCACTTTCATCAGGAAAGCATACACAGCGTATCCATCATATCCAAACAGCAGGACATCGTCCAGGCAATGTGCCAGGCCATCAAAACAGCAATCACTGAGATGGCCCAGTGCAAGAAGCTCTGAAGGCTTCAAAATGAGCACATGATATAGAACAGCTCATAGGCAAGCTCCTTGTCCACAAAATACCTGCCCTCACGCCAACATCCCCTGGGCGTAAGGAGGAGGGATGAATGGGAAGCATCTGAAATGCTGAAACCACATCCAGTTTTGCCCTCCATACCAGTGATAACGCGTCATCAAAGGAGTAGTAGTAAACCGAACTGGCTCAGGGGAAATAGCGTTGCTGCCCGACCTCCCTCTAGGGAAGGAAAGGTACTGGATGAGCTGGGACTTACCCGGCTCCCTCTTAGGAACAACCCCAAGAGGAGAGAGGAACCACTCCTCGAATCGTAATCTCCACAAATGAGCCAGCCATGCGGCCCAAAGAAATCCCCCTGTCCCTCTTTTTCTTCGCAACGCTAGGAAATTTGTATGCCGATTTCATAGACCCTATACTGCGAAGCTGAAGGGGATAATGAATCCTTGCCGGAGGCCGCCGCCTAGCAAGGCAGCCACCCTCCTATCCGAATTACGGCTACCAATTGTGGCTACCCTCAGTGGGGTGGCCACCCTTTCCGGCAGTGAAAGGCTTGAAACTGGAACTAGGCTGCTCTTGCGACCAGCCTGCATCGTGGGATCTGTTACACTCCAACCGGAGTGGCCACCCCGCGGTGCTTACTCACGTGGCAAAACAAACGCCGGCCCTTTGGGGCAGAGCTTATTCCGGAACTGCGCAGCAAATACCTGTGGAACGCCGCTGAGAGCGCCAAGGTGCGCAATTGCCCGGGAACCCAGCAGAGACCTGCCCGGGCTAAAAAAGGCTTTTCGGGCCCGAACTATGCCCCTAACCACGAATCTACGTCGCCAAATTCAGGAGGGGATTACCAACCATCTATCGCCGAACGCGACGACATAATCCCGCCATGCCCATTCCCGAAACCGCTCGCAAGCGGTTTAGCTGGCATCTTGATATTTGAGGATATTCAAAGCCCGATCGGGAAGTTTAACAATATAACACCGCCATTTCTTCCTGGTGTTAGACCTTGGCCGAAAGTTCGAACCTACGCACATATTTACCCTCTTGAATGCGTCTAACAAATTTTGGACTTCAGATGCTCGAGAAGGCTTAATGAGGGCTGCTTGTGCTTGTCCCCATACATGACCGTTGTACGCCCACCTGTCGCCCAGGGACAGCCACCCCCCACTGGCGCGGGAGGTGTCTGCAATGAACACAGGGCTCTAGCGAGAGAAACCAGGGAAGCGGGGGAGGACCCACGGCCATACGCACCTTGACAACCCACGTCAACAATTTTATACATTCCCTTCTGCTATTTAGCCTCCGACCCCAGGGACCTATCACTCACTCAGACCCAAAAATCATCCAAAGATGAACTAAAAGATAAAATGGTCTCACCAGTTCCAAGAGGGGCGGCTGTACTCCTCCTTGCCACGAACATCTGTACTGTACTGCTGTGTTCCTCCTTGGCCAGCTCCCATGAGGCGCTGCACCGGCAAAGGACCTGAAGATGTGGATGGTTGTTCCTGGGTCTGCTCCTCCCTTTCACCAACACTGGAACTGGCCTGCAGTGGCACCACGGCGCTCCTGGGCTCCATAATAATCATTCATAATAGTCTGTGAAGAAAAATGGGAGAGAGGAGTACCCAGGGAAGGAGACGAAGGCCCCACCAACAACATCATCATGAAAAACCCTAATGGACTGGGGCTCCTACGTTCTATGCCACATTCAGACACCACATTCACATTCAAAATTAGCATCTGCAAACTGCACTTGCCCTTTCTGAAACAATTGGCGCGCCCTGACATAAACTGGGCACGACTACTGATGCCTTCTGCAGAAGCTCTGGTAACTACTCCCGGGGGACCCCGCTGAGGGCCACACCCGCGGGCGACCCGCGCGCACCCTGCTGGGTGCTGCGCTTGCTACGTGATCCATTACTGCGGCGTCTACTAGGCACGATGTACTCGCGGTTTGCCGCTTGCCCCCAGCCTGCCTAATTGCGGCCTGAGGCCCTGCGACCTGTTGCGCAGATGGTGTGTTCCCCGTCAGGCCTGCGGCCTGCTCATATACACCAGATTCACCTATTCTGTGCAACCCCAACCCCCTGTGCTACCTGCCCTTCCATAGCATGATTGCCCCCATTCAGTGCACCGTCAAGCGCAATCGTACCCCCGGTCAGGCCTGCGGCCTGCTCATGATGGCCTCCCTGCTGCTGTCTACCTCTCTCGGTGACAGCCAAAAACAGTGCCCCCACGCGAGCGCTGTGTGTTTGAGGCTCGCTGCGCCCCCCCCCCGCGGGCTTCGCCCCCCCCCCGGGGTACTCCTCTCTTACCTGTGTACCCCGGAGGCGACGACGATCCTGCCCGCTTGGTCTTCTGAACCGGAATGGCGTTTCCGGAAGTGACGTCACCGGAAATGGCCAAACCGGAAGTGACGTCACCCAATACAAGCATGGAGGACCGCGTGGACGACGGACCCAACGCTGGTAAGCAACGCACCGGAGAGGGGGACCCGACGCCAGGAGGGGAAGAACCGCCGCCGGAAAGAACCGTCGCAAGGGACTGCAACAGCGCAACGACCGTGGACACCGCTTCACCTGTAAGTGTAACCGGAGTAGGCAAGGCCTCGCTACCCACGACGCTCCCACTAGACCCAGCCACCGAAACATTCAGGGGCAAAACTGCAGATAGGGGGCTGGCACCAGACACCCTGGATGAACCTAGGGGGCCTCAGAAACCACAAATCTATGAAAAGGGGGCGATTGGGGAACAGTTCTAGGGGGGAGACAACCCGACAGTGGGATACAGGGCAGGAGATACAGGGGTATGACTCACCGGATTTAACGGTGAAGGTGCTCATCAAAATCGAATGCTCCAATCGCCAGCTCCTCTAAATCTTCCATTTTACAGGTACACCGACTGAAATCTTCCTGCTGCAGCAGATCAAGATGTTATCAGCACCTCGGTGGACCCTGCAAGCTGTGAAGACAAGCTGGAAAGAGGGTTTGGGGCCTGTAGCTTGGCTTCTTAAAGGTGAGCCCTGTACCCACCCACAAAAATGCAACATTGTTGCCACTTCACAGCAGCTCACTCCGAAGGGCCTTAATTCTTATGTTCGTTCTGGGCTATGCTGCCCTCCACTGTCTCACTGGTACTGCTAGCACACTGATACACACTGATACACACTGGCACTGCTAGCACACTGATACACACTAATACACACTGGTACTGCTAGCACACTGATACACACTGGTACTGCTAGCACACTGATACACACTGATACTGCTAGCACACTGATACACACAGGTACTGCTAGCACACTGATACACACTAATACACACTGGTACTGCTAGCACACTGATACACACTGATACACACTGGTACTGCTAGCACACTGATACACACTAATACACACTGGTACTGCTAGCACACTGATACACACTGGTACTGCTAGCACACTGGTACACACTGGTACTGCTAGTACACTGGTACTGCTAGCACACTGATACACACTGGTACTGCTAGTACACTGGTACACACTGGTACTGCTAGCACACTGATACACACTGGTACACACTGATACTGCTAGCACACTGATACACACTGATACTGCTAGTACACTGGTACTGCTAGCACACTGATACACACTGGTACTGCTAGTACACTGGTACACACTGGTACTGCTAGCACACTGATACACACTGGTACACACTGGTACTGCTAGTACACTGGTACACACTGGTACTGCTAGCACACTGATACACACTGGTACTGCTAGTACACTGGTACACACTGGTACTGCTAGCACACTGATACACACTAATACACACTGATACTGCTAGCACACTGATACACACTAATACACACTGGTACTGCTAGCACACTGATACACACTGATACACACTGGTACTTCTAGCACACTGATACACACTGGTACTGCTAGTACACTGGTACAGCTAGCACACTGATACACACTAATACACACTGATACTGCTAGCACACTGATACACACTAATACACACTGATACTGCTAGCACACTGATACACACTAATACACACTGGTACTGCTAGCACACTGATACACACTAATACACACTGGTACTGCTAGCACACTGATACACACTGGTACTGCTAGCACACTGATACACACTGATACACACTGGTACTGCTAGCACACTGATACACACTAATACACACTGGTACTGCTAGCACACTGATACACACTGGTACTGCTAGCACACTGATACACACTGATACTGCTAGCACACTGATACACACAGGTACTGCTAGCACACTGATACACACTAATACACACTGGTACTGCTAGCACACTGATACACACTAATACACACTGGTACTGCTAGCACACTGATACACACTGATACACACTGGTACTGCTAGCACACTGATACACACTGATACTGCTAGCACACTGATACACACTGATACACACTGATACTGCTAGCACACTGATACACACTGATACACACTGGTACTGCTAGCACACTGATACACACTGATACACACTGATACTGCTAGCACACTGATACACACTGATACACACTGGTACTGCTAGCACACTGATACACACTGATACACACTGATACTGCTAGCACACTGATACACACTGATACACACTGGTACTGCTAACACACTGATACACACTGATACTGCTAGCACACTGATACACACTGATACACACTGATACTGCTAGCACACTGATACACACTGGTACTGCTAGCACACTGATACACACTGATACACACTGGTACTGCTAGCACACTGATACACACTGGTACTGCTAGCACACTGATACACACTGATACTGCTAGAACACTGATACACACTGGTACTGCTAGCACACTGATACACACTGGTACTGCTAGCACACTGATACACACTAATACACACTGGTACTGCTAGCACACTGATACACACTGGTACTGCTAGCACACTGATACACACTGATACACACTGATACTGCTAGCACACTGATACACACTGATACACACTGGTACTGCTAGCACACTGATACACACTGGTACACACTGGTACTGCTAGCACACTGATACACACTGGTACTGCTAGCACACTGATACACACTGATACTGCTAGCACACTGATACACACTGGTACTGCTAGCACACTGATACACACTGATACTGCTAGCACACTGATACACACTGATACTGCTAGCACACTGATACACACTGGTACTGCTAGCACACTGATACACACTGATACACACTGGTACTGCTAGCACACTGATACACACTAATACACACTGGTACTGCTAGCACACTGATACACACTGGTACTGCTAGCACACTGATGCACACTGATACACAGTGGTACTGCTAGCACACTGATACACACTGATACTGCTAGCACACTGATACACACTGATACACACTGGTACTGCTAGCACGCTGATACACACTGATACACACTGGTACTGCTAGAACACTGATACAAACTGGTACTGCTAGCACACTGAAACACACTGATACACACTGGTACTGCTAACACACTGATACACACTGGTACTGCTAGCACACTGATACACACTGGTACTGCTAACACACTGATACACACTGGTACTGCTAGCATACTGATACACACTGGTACTGCTAGCACACTGATACACACTGATACACACTGATACTGCTAACACACTGATACACACTGGTACTGCTAGCACACTGATACACACTGATAAACACTGGTACTGCTAGTACACTGATACACACTGGTACTGCTAGCACACTGATACACACTGGTACTGCTAGTACACTGATACACACACAGGTACTGCTAGCACACTGATACACACAGGTACTGCTAGCACACTGATACACACTCATACTGCTAGCACACTGATACCCACAGGTACTGCTAACACACCGATACACACTCATACTGCTAGCACACTTATACACACAGTTACTGCTAGCACACTTATACACACTCATACTGCTAGCACACTGATACACACTGATACACACAGGTACTGCTAGCACACTGATACACACAGGTACTGCTAGCACACTGATACACACAGTTACTGCTAGCACACTGATACGCACAGGTACTACTAGCACACTGATACACACAGTTACTGCTAGCACACTGATACACACAGTTGCTGCTAGCACACTTATACACACTCATACTGCTAGCACACTGATACACACAGGTACTGCTAGCACACTGATACACACAGTTACTGCTAGCACACTGATACACACAGGTACTGCTAGTACACTGATACACACAGTTACTACTAGCACACTGATATGCACAGGTACTGCTAGCACACGGATACAAACTGATACACACAGGTACTGCTAGCACACTGATACACACAGGTACTGCTAGTACACTGATACACACAGGTACTGCTAGCACACTGATACACACAGGTACTGCTAGTACACTGATACACATAGGTACTGCTAGCACACTTATACACACTCATACTGCTAGCACACTGATACACACTGATACACACAGGTACTGCTAGCACAGTGATATACACAGGTACTGCTAGCACACTGATACACACAGGTACTGCTAGCACACTGATACACACAGTTACTGCTAGCACACTGATACACACTGGTACTGCTAGTACACTGATACACACAGGTACTGCTAGCACACTGATACACACAGGTACTGCTAGCACACTGATACATACAGGTGCTGCTAGCACACTGATACACACAGTTACTGCTAGCACACTGATACACACAGGTACTGCTAGTACACTGATACACACAGGTACTGCTAGCACACTGATATGCACAGGTACTGCTAGCACACAAATACAAACTGATACACACAGGTACTGCTAGCACACTGATACACACAGGTACTGCTAGTACACTGATACACACAGGTACTGCTAGCACACTGATACACACAGGTACTGCTAGTACACTGAAAAACACTGATACTGCTAGCACACTGATACACACTGGTACTGCTAGCACACTGATACACACTGGTACTGCTAGCACACTGATACACACTGATACTGCTAGCACACTGATACACACTAATACACACTGGTACTGCTAGCACACTGATACACACTAATACACACTGGTACTGCTAGCACACTGATACACACTAATACACACTGGTACTGCTAGCACACTGATACACACTGGTACTGCTAGCACACTGATACACACTGGTACTGCTAGCACACTGATACACACTAATACACACTGGTACTGCTAGCACACTGATACACACTAATACATACTGGTACTGCTAGCACACTGATACACACTAATACACACTGGTACTGCTAGCACACTGATACACACTGGTACTGCTAGCACACTGATACACACTGATACTGCTAGCACACTGATACACACTAATACACACTGGTACTGCTAGCACACTGATACACACTGGTACTGCTAGCACACTGATACACACTGGTACTGCTAGCACACTGATACACACTGATACTGCTAGCACACTGATACACACTAATACACACTGGTACTGCTAGCACACTGATACACACTAATACACACTGGTACTGCTAGCACACTGATACACACTGGTACTGCTAGCACACTGATACACACTGATACTGCTAGCACACTGATACACACTAATACACACTGGTACTGCTAGCACACTGATACACACTAATACACACTGGTACTGCTAGCACACTGATACACACTGGTACTGCTAGCACACTGATACACACTAATACACACTGGTACTGCTAGCACACTGATACACACTGGTACTGCTAGAACACTGATACACACTAATACACACTGGTACTGCTAGCACACTGATACACACTGATACACACTGGTACTGCTAGCACACTGATACACACTAATACACACTGGTACTGCTAGCACACTGATACACACTAATACACACTGGTACTGCTAGCACACTGATACACACTGATACACACTAATACACACTGGTACTGCTAGCACACTGATACACACTGGTACTGCTAGCACACTGATACACACTAATACACACTGGTACTGCTAGCACACTGATACTCACTGGTACTGCTAGCACACTGATACACACTAATACACACTGGTACTGCTAGCACACTGATACACACTGGTACTGCTAGCACACTGATACACACTAATACACACTGGTACTGCTAGCACACTGATACACACTGGTACTGCTAGCACACTGATACACACTAATACACACTGGTACTGCTAGCACACTGATACACACTGGTACTGCTAGCACACTGATACACACTAATACACACTAGTACTGCTAGCACACTGATACACACTAATACACACTGGTACTGCTAGCACACTGATACACACTAATACACACTGGTACTGCTAGCACACTGATACACACTGGTACTGCTAGCACACTGATACACACTAATACACACTGGTACTGCTAGCACACTGATACACACTGGTACTGCTAGCACACTGATACACACTAATACACACTAGTACTGCTAGCACACTGATACACACTGGTACTGCTAGCACACTGATACACACTAATACACACTAGTACTGCTAGCACACTGAAACACACTGATACACACTAATACACACTGGTACTGCTAGCACACTGATACACACTGATACACACTAATACACACTGGTACTGCTAGCACACTGATACACACTGGTACTGCTAGCACACTGATACACACTAATACACACTGGTACTGCTAGCACACTGATACACACTGGTACTGCTAGCACACTGATACACACTAATACACACTGGTACTGCTAGCACACTGATACACACTGGTACTGCTAGCACACTGATACACACTAATACACAGTGGTACTGCTAGCACACTGATACACACTGGTACTGCTAGCACACTGATACACACTAATACACACTAGTACTGCTAGCACACTGATACACACTGATACACACTGGTACTGCTAGCACACTGACACACACTGGTACTGCCTGCACACTGATACACACTGATACTGCTAGCACACTGATACACACTGATACACACTGGTACTGCTAGCACACTGATACACACTGGTACTGCTAGCACACTGATACACACTGATACACACTGGTACTGCTAACACACTGATACACAGTGGTACTGCTAGCACACTGATACACACTGGTACTGCTAACACACTGATACACACTTGTACTGCTAGCACACTGATACACACTGGTACTGCTAGCACACTGATACACACTGGTACTGCTAACACACTGATACACACTGGTACTGCTAGCACACTGATACACACTGGTACTGCTAGCACACTGATACACACTAATACACACTGGTACTGCTAGCACACTGATACACACTGGTACTGCTAGCACACTGATACACACTAATACACACTAGTACTGCTAGCACACTGATACACACTGATACACACTGGTACTGCTAGCACACTGACACACACTGGTACTGCTAGCACACTGATACACACTGATACTGCTAGCACACTGATACACACTGATACACACTGGTACTGCTAGCACACTGATACACACTGATACACACTGGTACTGCTAACACACTGATACACAGTGGTACTGCTAGCACACTGATACACACTGGTACTGCTAACACACTGATACACACTTTTACTGCTAGCACACTGATACACACTGGTACTGCTAGCACACTGATACACACTGGCTACTGCTAGCACACTGATACACACTGGTACTGCTAGTACACTGATACACACAGGTACTGCTAACACACTGACACACACAGGTACTGCTAGCACACTGATACACACAGGTACTGCTAGCACACTGATACACACTCATACTGCTAGCACACTGATACCCACAGGTACTGCTAACACACAGATACACACTCATACTGCTAGCACACTGATACACACTGATACTGCTAGCACACTGATACACACAGGTACTGCTAGCACACTTATACACACAGTTACTGATAGCAAATTTATACACGCTCATACTGCAAGCACACTGATACACACTGATACACACAGGTACTGCTAGCACACTGATACGCACAGGTACTGATAGCACACTGATACACACAGTTACTGCTAGCGCACTGATACACACAGTTACTGCTAGCACACTTATACACACTCATACTGCTAGCACACTGATACACACAGGTACTGCTAGCAAACTGATACACACAGGTACTGCTAGCACACTGATACACACAGTTACTGCTAGCACACTGATACACAGAGGTACTGCTAGTACACTGATACACACAGGTACTGCTAGCACACTGATTTGCACAGGTACTGCTAGCACACGGATACAAACTGATACACACAGGTACTGCTAGCACACTGATACACACAGGTACTGCTAGTACACTGATACACACAGGTACTGCTAGCACACTGATACACACAGGTACTGCTAGCACACTGATACACACTGGTACTGCTAACACACTGATACACACTGGTACTGCTAGCACACTGATACACACTTATACACACTGGTACTGCTAGCACACTGATACACACTGGCTACTGCTAGCACACTGATACACACTGGTACTGCTAGTACACTGATACACACAGGTACTGCTAGCACACTGACACACACAGGTACTGCTAGCACACCGATACACACTAATACTGCTAGCACACTGATACACACTGATACTGCTAGCACACTGATACACACAGGTACTGCTAGCACACTTATACACACAGTTACTGCTAGTACACTTATACACGCTCATACTGCTAGCACACTTATACACACTCATACTGCTAGCACACTGATACACACAGGTACTGCTAGCACAGTGATACACACAGGTACTGCTAACACACTGATACACACAGGTACTGCTAGCACACTGATACACACAGTTACTGCTAGCACACTGATACACACAGGTACTGCTAGTACACTGATACACACAGGTACTGCTAGCACACTGATACACACAGGTACTGCTAGCACACTGATACACACAGTTACTGCTAGCACACTGATACACACAGGTACTGCTAGTACACTGATACACACAGGTACTGCTAGCACACTGATACACACTGGCTACTGCTAGCACACTGATACACACTGGTACTGCTAGTACACTGATACACACACAGGTACTGCTAGCACACTGATACACACTCATACTGCTAGCACACTGATACCCACAGGTACTGCTAACACACTGTGGCAAACCTAGCCACTTCTGGACTATAACGTAAGAAAGGTTGTCTATAGGCTGTATATTGTGCTATGTAGATGTGACAGACCCTTCTGTCAGCACTGAAGGAGTTAACTGTGTTCAGCTTTAGCCTCAGCTATTGTGCACTGTCATTAATGTTATTGATAAACAGTCCATTGTTTAATCACCCTCAGAGAGCAAATGCTTAGGTGATAAGAAAAGCCAAATGTGTCTTGTGTTTAAATTGTTATCAGCTTAAGCAAGGTAAATCTATTGTATCATGTCAAGGGCGTGTTCCCTCCATCTAATGTACAACATTCTTTCAACCCCCCTGTAACGGTACCAACCGGATACCAAGGGTTAACACCAGGGAACAATGTCCTGCATAGGGAATCAGCAATTCACAACCCAGCCAGTTTTCAGGTTTTTAAACAGAATGACTTTTATTAAGGCTCATATGCCCAGTATTTATGCAGGTCTGACCCCCCCCAGAAGGGGGGTTGAAAGACTGTTGTACATTGAATGGAGGGAACACGCCCTTTTACATGATACAATAGAATACCTTGCTCAAGCTGATAACAATTTAAACACAGACACACACTTGGCTTTCCTTATCATCTAGGGTCTGCTCTCTGAGGTTGATTAAACAATGGACTGTGTATCAATAACATTAATGACAGTGCACAATAGCTGAGGCTAAAGCTGAACACAGTTAACTCTTTCAGTGCTGACAGAAGGGTCTGTCACATCTACATAGCACAATATACAGCCTATAGACAACCTTTCTTATGTTATAGTCCAGAAGTGGCTAGGTTTGCCACAATGCTCCCCCAGAACCAAGCCGGCATACACAGTCTGATCCCAACGGATCGGCTTGGGGATGTCCGGGGCAACAACTTTCGGCTCAAGTAAGCTACGGGGTGTTCTCCGCCATCTGCTCCAACTTGGCTCAGTACTGCCCCCACCCCAAACATGGAAGCGTCTCTTCCCGGAGGGACTGGGCTTGGGTAGTCACAGGGTTAACATCAGCGGGATCCATGGGAGCATAGGCAGAAACAAGGGGGGCCAAGTCATTTCCAAGGAGAACATCAGCAGGTAAGTCCTTCTTGACCCCCACATTCACAAGTCTAGCGCCCACTCCCCAATCCAAATGTACCCTGGCAACAGGTAGGCGGAACACAGTGCCCCCTGCTACCCTCACAGCCACAGTGTCTCCAGTGTGCTGTTTCTCAGGCACCAAGTTCTCTTGAAGCAAGGTCATGGTAGCACCAGTATCCCGTAGACAACTGACCTCCTTCCCATTCACTTTAACCCGTTGCCGGTTATTCCGGTGGGCAGCTTGCACGGGGTCTGCTTCATGTAGGCTGCCCCAGCATTCTGGCGCCTCTACGTAGCGGGCCACAGGCTGAGGATTATGTGGGATTCCGCCAGCGGGTCTTCTCCAGGACTGTGCTTGATTCGCTGCGTTTAGGGGACACTCTGGTCTTTTGTGCCCTAGTTGCTTACATCCAAAGCACCGAATAGGTTGTGAGTAGCCCCGTGAATTGAACCGGGCTCTCTGAGGGTAGTTCGTGGCCGAAGGCCGTGTGGTATAGCGGTGCGCCGGGGGTTGGTAACTGGCAGCTGCTGGGGTGACTGGGGGTCTGTACTCCACTCTAGCAGTGGGCAATCGGTATACTGCTCCCCCTGCCCCTCGTACTGCCACGGATCCGCCAGTGGGTGCTGTATCCGGCACCAAATGGGGAGCTATCAGGGTTAAAGTAGCTCCCGAATCCCGAAGTCCCTGGACCGACATCACCTCATGCAGAATTCCCAGGGGTTCCTCGGCTTGGGTGCTCAACACCTCATGAGCGGCTGGCTCCGTTTGGTAATGGTGAGCAGCCGCCCTTGGGGCCAGGTTCTGTCTGACCTGGTTCCAAGCTTGTCTGCTCCGATTTTGGGTGCACTCACGTGCCATATGTCCCCACTGCTTGCAGGTGTGGCATTGTATATTAGCCCGTCCGTTGTTAGGCTGTAGTCCATGGTGCCTCCTGGCATCAAAATGCTGGTCTGCTAATCTGGCTGCTTCGGTTAAGGTGAGGGGTTTTCGATCTCTCACCCATTCTTGGGCTTCTGGGGACAAGCCGTTAAAGAATTGCTCCAACAGCATCAGTTGTCGCAATTCTTCCATGGTGGTAGCTTGGCTTGCCTGTATCCACCCCTGAGATGCTTGATCCAGCTTGTGGGCCCACTCTGCATGGGAATCTCTTTCTGGCTTGCGCAGGCCTCTAAACTTGCGCCGGTATGCCTCTGAGGTAATGGCATATCTTTCCAAGATCGCTCTCTTCACTTTAGCGTAATCCTTGCTGTCCTCCCTGGGTACAGCGCGATACGCTTCCGCTGCCCTACCGGCTAGCTTGCCTGCTAGCACCGGCACCCATACGGACTGCTCCAAATCATGTAACTCGCACAGTCTCTCAAAATCCTGTAAATACCCATCAATCTCATCCTTCTCCTCACAAAACATTTTAAATGCATGGTATGGGATTTTGGGTCTTACTGGGTTGCTGAGTGCGTCCAAAATGGATTCTGCTCGGGAGGATGCATTCCGCGGACTGTGTGCCATCACGTACTCCTGCACATCTGCCATTACCACGGATAGCATATCCCGTGGTACAGGTTGGGGTAAAAATTCCAGCCTGGTCCTCATTTCCCTCTGGTATAGGGTCTCCTCCATGGCTGCTGGAGGCGTAGCGCTGCGAGCTCTGTCTCCCTCCATCAGCTCAGCAATTAATATAGCCTTGGGTTTGCTGCTGCCTATCTTTCCCCTGGCTTCTAGCAGTTCCTTTTACGTTTGTCTCTTTAGCTTAGAATAATCCATCTCCATTCACTTCGGTCCCTGGTACTCCTTCCATCTTAGTCAGTATTGTAGTAATCCCCCTCTTCCTGAGGTTACTGGCTTGTGTAGTTGCTCTTCTGGGCGATAAGGTTCATTCCGTCGCTTGCCACCAATTGTAACGGTACCAACCGGATACCAAGGGTTAACACCAGGGAACAATGTCCTGCATAGGGAATCAGCAATTCACAACCCAGCCAGTTTTCAGGTTTTTAAACAGAATGACTTTTATTAAGGCTCATATGCCCAGTATTTATGCAGGTCTGACCCCCCCCAGAAGGGGGGTTGAAAGACTGTTGTACATTGAATGGAGGGAACACGCCCTTTTACATGATACAATAGAATACCTTGCTCAAGCTGATAACAATTTAAACACAGACACACACTTGGCTTTCCTTATCATCTAGGGTCTGCTCTCTGAGGTTGATTAAACAATGGACTGTGTATCAATAACATTAATGACAGTGCACAATAGCTGAGGCTAAAGCTGAACACAGTTAACTCTTTCAGTGCTGACAGAAGGGTCTGTCACATCTACATAGCACAATATACAGCCTATAGACAACCTTTCTTATGTTATAGTCCAGAAGTGGCTAGGTTTGCCACACCCCCCGATCTGGGGGGGTCAAACCTGCATAAATACTAGGCATAGCCTTTTAATAAATGTCATTCTGTTTTAAACCTGAAAACTGGCTGGGTTGTGAATTGCTGATTCCCTATGCAGGACATTGTTCCCTGGTGTTAACCCTTGGTATCCTGTTGGTACCGTTACACACACCGATACACACTCATACTGCTAACACACTGATACACACTAATACTGCTAGCACACTGATACACACAGGTAATGCTAGCACACTTATACACACAGTTACTGATAGCACACTTATACACGCTCATACTGCTAGCACACTGATACACACTGATACTGCTAACACACTGATACGCACAGGTACTGCTAGCACACTGATATGCACAGGTACTGCTAGCACACTGATACACACAGTTACTGCTAGCGCACTGATACACACAGTTACTGCTAGCACACTTATACACACTCATACTGCTGGCACACTGATACACACAGGTACTGCTAGCAAACTGATACACAGGTACTGCTAGCACACTGATACACACAGTTACTGCTAGCACACTGATACACAGAGGTACTGCTAGTACACTGATACACACAGGTACTGCTAGCACACTGATATGCACAGGTACTGCTAGCACACGGATACAAACTGATACACACAGGTACTGCTAGCACACTGATACACACAGGTACTGCTAGTACACTGATACACACAGGTACTGCTAGCACACTGATACACACAGGTACTGCAAGCACACTGATACGCACAGCTACTGCTAGCACACTGATACGCACAGCTACTGCTAGCACACTGATACGCACAGGTACTGCTAGCACACTGATACGCACAGGTACTGCTAGCACACTGATACACACAGGTACTGCTAGCACACTGATATGCACAGGTACTGCTAGCACACTGATACGCACAGGTACTGCTAGCACACTGATACGCACAGGTACTGCTAGCACACTGATACACACAGTTACTGCTAGCACACTTATATACACTCATACTGCTAGCACACTGATGCACACAGGTACTGCTAACACACTGATACACACTGATACTGCTAGCACACTGATACATACTGATACTGCTAGCACACTGATACACACAGTTACTGCTAGCACACTTATACACACTCATACTGCTAGCACACTGATACACACTGATACACACAGGTACTGCTAGCACAGTGATACACACAGGTACTGCTAGCACACTGATACACACAGGTACTGCTAGCACACTGATACACACAGTTACTGCTAGCACACTGATACACACAGGTACTGCTAGTACACTGATACACACAGGTACTGCTAGCACACTGATACACACAGGTACTGCTAGCACACTGATACACACAGTTACTGCTAGCACACTGATACACACAGGTACTGCTAGTACACTGATACACACAGGTACTGCTAGCACACTGATATGCACAGGTACTGCTAGCACACGAATACAAACTGATACACACAGGTACTGCTAGCACACTGATACACACAGGTACTGCTAGTACACTGATACACACAGGTACTGCTAGCACACTGATACACACAGGTACTGCTAGTACACTGATACACACAGGTACTGCTAGCACACTGATATGCACAGGTACTGCTAGCACACTGATACGCACAGGTACTGCTAGTACACTGATACACACAGGTAATGCTAGCACACTGATATGCACAGGTACTGCTAGCACACGGATACAAACTGATACACACAGGTACTGCTAGCACACTGATACACACAGGTACTGCTAGTACACTGATACACACTGGTACTGCTAACACACTGATACACACTGGTACTGCTAGCACACTGATACACACTGATACACACTGGTACTGCTAGCACACTGAAACACACTGGCTACTGCTAGCACACTGATACACACTGGTACTGCTAGTACACTGATACACACAGGTACTGCTAGCACACTGACACACACAAGTACTGCTAGCACACTGATACATACTGATACTGCTAGCACACTGATACACACAGTTACTGCTAGCACACTTATACACACTCATACTGCTAGCACACTGATACACACTGATACACACAGGTACTGCTAGCACAGTGATACACACAGGTACTGCTAGCACACTGATACACACAGGTACTGCTAGCACACTGATACACACAGTTACTGCTAGCACACTGATACACACAGGTACTGCTAGTACACTGATACACACAGGTACTGCTAGCACACTGATACACACAGGTACTGCTAGCACACTGATACACACAGTTACTGCTAGCACACTGATACACACAGGTACTGCTAGTACACTGATACACACAGGTACTGCTAGCACACTGATATGCACAGGTACTGCTAGCACACGAATACAAACTGATACACACAGGTACTGCTAGCACACTGATACACACAGGTACTGCTAGTACACTGATACACACAGGTACTGCTAGCACACTGATACACACAGGTACTGCTAGTACACTGATACACACAGGTACTGCTAGCACACTGATATGCACAGGTACTGCTAGCACACTGATACGCACAGGTACTGCTAGTACACTGATACACACAGGTAATGCTAGCACACTGATATGCACAGGTACTGCTAGCACACGGATACAAACTGATACACACAGGTACTGCTAGCACACTGATACACACAGGTACTGCTAGTACACTGATACACACTGGTACTGCTAACACACTGATACACACTGGTACTGCTAGCACACTGATACACACTGATACACACTGGTACTGCTAGCACACTGAAACACACTGGCTACTGCTAGCACACTGATACACACTGGTACTGCTAGTACACTGATACACACAGGTACTGCTAGCACACTGACACACACAAGTACTGCTAGCACACTGATACACACAGGTACTGCTAGCACACTGATACACACTCATACTGCTAGCACACTGATACCCACAGGTACTGCTAACACACAGATACACACTCATACTGCTAGCACACTGATACACACTGATACTGCTAGCACACTGATACACACAGGTACTGCTAGCACACTTAAACACACAGTTACTGCTAGCACACTTATACATGCTCATACTGCTAGCACACTGATACACACAGGTACTGCTAGCACAGTGATACACACAGGTACTGCTAGCACACTGATACACACAGGTACTGCTAGCACACTGATACACACAGTTACTGCTAGCACACTGATACACACAGTTACTGCTAGCACACTGATACACACAGGTACTGCTAGTACACTGATACACACAGGTACTGCTAGCACACTGATACATGCAATGTAGAGGTGAGCGCCAAAAGAAGGCTGAGGATAGGGTAGGGAACGCCAAAATAGGCTAAGATAAGCTGGTAGAATATGAAATGAAAAATTATTTATTCCACACAATAATTAAAATAATAAAAGAACAATATACACTGATAGTGGTTCATGGATCCATGTTACTAATGATAGCAAATTTCAGTGTTGGGTAAAATACAATACAATATAATAATAAAAACAATTATAAATACTGGTAGAATCAATATGGCTGATGATAAAGCCTTTTGTGCTGAGTGTCTGTTAAGTGGTTAACACCTTGGTTGAGTCCAGTAAGTGTAAGATGCTCCTGGTAGGTAGTATAGGGTTAATTGTAATCCAATAATGTGCAGGAGAAAAAAATAGCGAGGTTTAAGTGTGATCAGTGTCCAATACAACAATTTAGAAGTCTAAAAAATGAAAAAATGCAAAAAATACAAAAAATACAAAAAGTGGTGAAAAATGTGTGTTCACTCTATGTGATGAAAAAATGATGATAAAAAAATGATGAGATCCCTCCAGAGGTATATGGCCGAAACGCGTCGACAGATCTGAGTAAGCATAATACTGATATATCTATTGTACAGATTGCATATATTAGAGTATTGTTTGTTTTCTTTTTTTCAGGATTTTTTTGCATAATCTTATTTTCATTGTCAAACATTGTATCAACACTGAACCATTGATTGATTTGCACTGATATCACCAACATCACTTTGGATTTTATAATTGACACTATTTTTTATCTTTTTTCATCTTTTTTATAACACATTTTTTTGGAGGGATCTCATCATTTTTTTATCATCATTTTTTCATCACATAGAGTGAACACACATTTTTCACCACTTTTTATATTTTTTGTATTTTTTGCATTTTTTCATTTTTTAGACTTCTAAATTGTTGTATTGGACACTGATCACACTTAAACCTCGCTACTTTTTTCTCCTGCACATTATTGGATTACAATTAACCCTATACTACCTACCAGGAGCATCTTACACTTACTGGACTCAACCAAGGTGTTAACCACTTAACAGACACTCAGCACAAAAGGCTTTATCATCAGCCATATTGATTCTACCAGTATTAATAATTGTTTTTATTATTATATTGTATTGTATTTTACCCAACACTGTAATTTGCTATCATTTGTAACATGGATCCATGAACCACTATCAGTGTATATTGTTCTTTTATTATTTTAATTATTGTGTGGAATAAATAATTTTTAATTTCATATTCTACCAGCTTATCTTAGCCTATTTTGGCGTTCCCTACCCTATCCTCAGCCTTCTTTTGGTGCTCACCTCTACCTTGCATATATCTTTACACATTGGGCACGCTAGGGTACCCATCGAGGAGAGCTAGAGGCATCCCCAATCCCCCTTCCCCATCTGTTTTTTGCGCAGGATATACACCTTCTTTCTCTAGCACACTGATACACACAGGTACTGCTAGCACACTGATACACACAGTTACTGCTAGCACACTGATACACACAGGTACTGCTAGTACACTGATACACACAGGTACTGCTAGCACACTGATACACACTGGCTACTGCTAGCACACTGATACACACTGGCTACTGCTAGCACACTGATACACACTGGTACTGCTAGTACACTGATACACACAGGTACTGCTAGCACACTGACACACACAGGTACTGCTAGCACACTGATACACACAGGTACTGCTAGCACATTGATACACACTCATACTGCTAGCACACTGATACCCACAGGTACTGCTAACACACCGATACACACTCATACTGCTAGCACACTGATACACACTGATACTGCTAGCACACTGATACACACAGGTACTGCTAGCACACTTATACACACAGTTACTGATAGCAAACTTATACACACTCATACTGCTAGCACACTGATACACACTGATACACACAGGTACTGCTAACACACTGATACGCACAGGTACTGCTAGCACACTGATACGCACAGGTACTGCTAGCACACTGATACACACAGTTACTGCTAGCGCACTGATACACACAGTTACTGCTAGCACACTTATACACACTCATACTGCTAGCACACTGATACACACAGGTACTGCTAGCAAACTGATACACACAGGTACTGCTAGCACACTGATACACACAGTTACTGCTAGCACACTGATACACAGAGGTACTGCTAGTACACTGATACACACAGGTACTGCTAGCACACTGATATGCACAGGTACTGCTAGCACACGGATTCAAACTGATACACACAGGTACTGCTAGCACACTGATACACACAGGTACTGCTAGTACACTGATACACACTGGTACTGCTAGCACACTGATACACACTGGTACTGCTAGCACACTGATACACACTGATACACACTGGTACTGCTAGCACACTGATACACATTGGTACTGCTAGTACACTGATACACACAGGTACTGCTAGCACACTGACACACACAGGTACTGCTAGCACACTGATACACACAGGTACTGCTAGCACACTGATACACACTCATACTGCTAGCACACTGATACCCACAGGTACTGCTAACACACCGATACACACTCATACTGCTAGCACACTGATACACACTGATACTGCTAGCACACTGATACACACAGGTACTGCTAGCACACTTATACACACAGTTACTGCTAGCACACTTATACACGCTCATACTGCTAGCACACTTATACACACTCATACTGCTAGCACACTGATACACACTGATACACACAGGTACTGCTAGCACAATGATACACACAGGTACTGCTAGCACACTGATACACACAGGTACTGCTAGCACACTGATACACACAGTTACTGCTAGCACACTGATACACACAGGTACTGCTAGTACACTGATACACACAGGTACTGCTAGCACACTGATACACACAGGTACTGCTAGCACACTGATACACACAGTTACTGCTAGCACACTGATACACACAGGTACTGCTAGTACACTGATACACACAGGTACTGCTAGCACACTGATATGCACAGGTACTGCTAGCACACGAATACAAACTGATACACACAGGTACTGCTAGCACACTGATACACACAGGTACTGCTAGTACACTGATACACACAGGTACTGCTAGCACACTGATATGCACAGGTACTGCTAGCACACTGATACGCACAGGTACTGCTAGTACACTGATACACACAGGTAATGCTAGCACACTGATATGCACAGGTACTGCTAGCACACGGATACAAACTGATACACACAGGTACTGCTAGCACACTGATACACACAGGTACTGCTAGTACACTGACACACACTGGTACTGCTAGCACACTGATACACACTGATACACACTGGTACTGAAACACACTGGCTACTGCTAGCACACTGATACACACTGGTACTGCTAGTACACTGATACACACAGGTACTGCTAGCACACTGACACACACAGGTACTGCTAGCACACTGATACACACAGGTACTGCTAGCACACTGATACACACTCATACTGCTAGCACACTGATACCCACAGGTACTGCTAACACACCGATACACACTCATACTGCTAGCACACTGATACACACTGATACTGCTAGCACACTAATACACACAGGTACTGCTAGCACACTTATACACACAGTTACTGCTAGCACACTTATACACGCTCATACTGCTAGCACACTGATACACACTGATACACACAGGTACTGCTAGCACAGTGAAACACACAGGTACTGCTAGCACACTGATACACATAGGTACTGCTAGCACACTGATACACACAGTTACTGCTAGCACACTGATACACACAGGTACTGCTAGTACACTGATACACACAGGTACTGCTAGCACACAGATACACACAGGTACTGCTAGCACACTGATACACACAGTTACTGCTAGCACACTGATACACACAGGTACTGCTAGTACACTGATACACACAGGTACTGCTAGCACACTGATACACACTGGCTACTGCTAGCACACTGATACACACTGGCTACTGCTAGCACACTGATACACACTGGCTACTGCTAGCACACTGATACACACTGGTACTGCTAGTACACTGATACACACAGGTACTGCTAGCACACTGACACACACAGGTACTGCTAGCACACTGATACACACAGGTACTTCTAGCACACTGATACACACTCATACTGCTAGCACACTGATACCCACAGGTACTGCTAACACACTGATACACACTCAAACTGCTAGCACACTGATACACACTGATACTGCTAGCACACTGATACACACAGGTACTGCTAGCACACTTATACACACAGTTACTGATAGCAAACTTATTCACGCTCATACTGCTAGCACACTGATACACACTGATACACACAGGTACTGCTAGCACACTGATACGCACAGGTACTGCTAGCACACTGATACACACAGTTACTGCTAGCTCACTGATACACACAGTTACTTCTAGCACACTTATACACACTCATACTGCTAGCACACTGATACACACAGGTACTGCTAGCAAACTGATACACACAGGTACTGCTAGCACACTGATACACACAGTTACTGCTAGCACACTGATACACAGAGGTACTGCTAGTACACTGATACACACAGGTACTGCTAGCACACTGATATGCACAGGTACTGCTAGCACACGGATTCAAACTGATACACACAGGTACTGCTAGCACACTGATACACACAGGTACTGCTAGTACACTGATACACACTGGTACTGCTAGCACACTGACACACACAGGTACTGCTAGCACACTGATACACACAGGTACTGCTAGCACACTGATACACACTCATACTGCTAGCACACTGATACCCACAGGTACTGCTAACACACCGATACACACTCATACTGCTAACACACTGATACACACTGATACTGCTAGCACACTGATACATACAGGTACTGCTAGCACACTTATACACACAGTTACTGATAGCACACTTATACACGCTCATACTGCTAGCACACTGATACACACTGATACACACAGGTACTGCTAACACACTGATACGCACAGGTACTGCTAGCACACTGATACACACAGGTACTGCTAGCACACTGATACACACAGTTACTGCTAGCGCACTGATACACATAGTTACTGCTAGCACACTTATACACACTCATACTGCTGGCACACTGATACACACAGTTACTGCTAGCAAACTGATACACACAGGTACTGCTAGCACACTGATACACACAGTTACTGCTAGCACACTGATACACAGAGGTACTGCTAGTACACTGATACACACAGGTACTGCTAGCACACTGATATGCACAGGTACTGCTAGCACACGGATACAAACTGATACACACAGGTACTGCTAGCACACTGATACACACAGGTACTGCTAGTACACTGATACACAAAGGTACTGCTAGCACACTGATACACACAGGTACTGCTAGCACACTGATACGCACAGCTACTGCTAGCACACTGATACGCACAGCTACTGCTAGCACACTTATACGCACAGATACTGCTAGCACACTGATACGCACAGGTACTGCTAGCACACTGATACGCACAGGTACTGCTAGCACATTGATACACACAGTTACTGCTAGCACACTTATATACACTCATACTGCTAGCACACTGATGCACACAGGTACTGCTAACACACTGATACACACTGATACTGCTAGCACACTGATACACACAGTTAATGCTAGCACACTTATACACACTCATACTGCTAGCACACTGATACACACTGATACACACAGGTACTGCTAGCACAGTGATACACACAGGTACTGCTAGCACACTGATACACACAGGTACTGCTAGCACACTGATACACACAGTTACTGCTAGTACACTGATACACACAGGTACTGCTAGTACACTGATACACACAGTTACTGCTAGCACACTGATACACACAGGTACTGCTAGTACACTGATACACACAGGTACTGCTAGTACACTGATACACACAGGTACTGCTAGCACACTGATATGCACAGGTACTGCTAGCACACGAATACAAACTGATACACACAGGTACTGCTAGCACACTGATACACACAGGTACTGCTAGTACACTGATACACACAGGTACTGCTAGCACACTGATACACACAGGTACTGCTAGTACACTGATACACACAGGTACTGCTAGCACACTGATACACACAGGTACTGCAAGCACACTGATACGCACAGCTACTGCTAGCACACTGATACGCACAGCTACTGCTAGCACACTGATACGCACAGGTACTGCTAGCACACTGATACGCACAGGTACTGCTAGCACACTGATACACACAGGTACTGCTAGCACACTGATATGCACAGGTACTGCTAGCACACTGATACGCACAGGTACTGCTAGCACACTGATACGCACAGGTACTGCTAGCACACTGATACACACAGTTACTGCTAGCACACTTATATACACTCATACTGCTAGCACACTGATGCACACAGGTACTGCTAACACACTGATACACACTGATACACACTGATACTGCTAGCACACTGATACATACTGATACTGCTAGCACACTGATACACACAGTTACTGCTAGCACACTTATACACACTCATACTGCTAGCACACTGATACACACTGATACACACAGGTACTGCTAGCACAGTGATACACACAGGTACTGCTAGCACACTGATACACACAGGTACTGCTAGCACACTGATACACACAGTTACTGCTAGCACACTGATACACACAGGTACTGCTAGTACACTGATACACACAGGTACTGCTAGCACACTGATACACACAGGTACTGCTAGCACACTGATACACACAGTTACTGCTAGCACACTGATACACACAGGTACTGCTAGTACACTGATACACACAGGTACTGCTAGCACACTGATATGCACAGGTACTGCTAGCACACGAATACAAACTGATACACACAGGTACTGCTAGCACACTGATACACACAGGTACTGCTAGTACACTGATACACACAGGTACTGCTAGCACACTGATACACACAGGTACTGCTAGTACACTGATACACACAGGTACTGCTAGCACACTGATATGCACAGGTACTGCTAGCACACTGATACGCACAGGTACTGCTAGTACACTGATACACACAGGTAATGCTAGCACACTGATATGCACAGGTACTGCTAGCACACGGATACAAACTGATACACACAGGTACTGCTAGCACACTGATACACACAGGTACTGCTAGTACACTGATACACACTGGTACTGCTAACACACTGATACACACTGGTACTGCTAGCACACTGATACACACTGATACACACTGGTACTGCTAGCACACTGAAACACACTGGCTACTGCTAGCACACTGATACACACTGGTACTGCTAGTACACTGATACACACAGGTACTGCTAGCACACTGACACACACAAGTACTGCTAGCACACTGATACACACAGCTACTGCTAGCACACTGATACACACTCATACTGCTAGCACACTGATACCCACAGGTACTGCTAACACACAGATACACACTCATACTGCTAGCACACTGATACACACTGATACTGCTAGCACACTGATACACACAGGTACTGCTAGCACACTTAAACACACAGTTACTGCTAGCACACTTATACACGCTCATACTGCTAGCACACTGATACACACAGGTACTGCTAGCACAGTGATACACACAGGTACTGCTAGCACACTGATACACAAAGGTACTGCTAGCACACTGATACACACAGGTACTGCTAGTACACTGATACACACAGGTACTGCTAGCACACTGATACATGCAATGTAGAGGTGAGCGCCAAAAGAAGGCTGAGGATAGGGTAGGGAACGCCAAAATAGGCTAAGATAAGCTGGTAGAATATGAAATGAAAAATTATTTATTCCACACAATAATTAAAATAATAAAAGAACAATATACACTGATAGTGGTTCATGGATCCATGTTACTAATGATAGCAAATTTCAGTGTTGGGTAAAATACAATACAATATAATAATAAAAACAATTATAAATACTGGTAGAATCAATATGGCTGATGATAAAGCCTTTTGTGCTGAGTGTCTGTTAAGTGGTTAAGACCTTGGTTGAGTCCAGTAAGTGTAAGATGCTCCTGGTAGGTAGTATAGGGTTAATTGTAATCCAATAATGTGCAGGAGAAAAAAATAGCGAGGTTTAAGTGTGATGAGTGTCCAATACAACAATTTAGAAGTCTAAAAAATGAAAAAATGCAAAAAATACAAAAAATACAAAAAGTGGTGAAAAATGTGTGTTCACTCTATGTGATGAAAAAATGATGATAAAAAAATGATGAGATCCCTCCAGAGGTATATGGCCGAAACGCGTCGACAGATCTGAGTAAGCATAATACTGATATATCTATTGTACAGATTGCATATATTAGAGTATTGTTTGTTTTCTTTTTTTCAGGATTTTTTTGCATAATCTTATTTTCATTGTCAAACATTGTATCAACACTGAACCATTGATTGATTTGCACTGATATCACCAACATCACTTTGGATTTTATAATTGACACTATTTTTTATCTTTTTTCATCTTTTTTATAACACATTTTTTTATCATCATTTTTTCATCACATAGAGTGAACACACATTTTTCACCACTTTTTATATTTTTTGTATTTTTTGCATTTTTTCATTTTTTAGACTTCTAAATTGTTGTATTGGACACTGATCACACTTAAACCTCGCTACTTTTTTCTCCTGCACATTATTGGATTACAATTAACCCTATACTACCTACCAGGAGCATCTTACACTTACTGGACTCAACCAAGGTGTTAACCACTTAACAGACACTCAGCACAAAAGGCTTTATCATCAGCCATATTGATTCTACCAGTATTAATAATTGTTTTTATTATTATATTGTATTGTATTTTACCCAACACTGTAATTTGCTATCATTTGTAACATGGATCCATGAACCACTATCAGTGTATATTGTTCTTTTATTATTTTAATTATTGTGTGGAATAAATAATTTTTAATTTCATATTCTACCAGCTTATCTTAGCCTATTTTGGCGTTCCCTACCCTATCCTCAGCCTTCTTTTGGTGCTCACCTCTACCTTGCATATATCTTTACACATTGGGCACGCTAGGGTACCCATCGAGGAGAGCTAGAGGCATCCCCAATCCCCCTTCCCCATCTGTTTTTTGCGCAGGATATACACCTTCTTTCTCTAGCACACTGATACACACAGGTACTGCTAGCACACTGATACACACAGTTACTGCTAGCACACTGATACACACAGGTACTGCTAGTACACTGATACACACAGGTACTGCTAGCACACTGATACACACTGGCTACTGCTAGCACACTGATACACACTGGCTACTGCTAGCACACTGATACACACTGGTACTGCTAGTACACTGATACACACAGGTACTGCTAGCACACTGACACACACAGGTACTGCTAGCACACTGATACACACAGGTACTGCTAGCACATTGATACACACTCATACTGCTAGCACACTGATACCCACAGGTACTGCTAACACACCGATACACACTCATACTGCTAGCACACTGATACACACTGATACTGCTAGCACACTGATACACACAGGTACTGCTAGCACACTTATACACACAGTTACTGATAGCAAACTTATACACACTCATACTGCTAGCACACTGATACACACTGATACACACAGGTACTGCTAACACACTGATACGCACAGGTACTGCTAGCACACTGATACGCACAGGTACTGCTAGCACACTGATACACACAGTTACTGCTAGCGCACTGATACACACAGTTACTGCTAGCACACTTATACACACTCATACTGCTAGCACACTGATACACACAGGTACTGCTAGCAAACTGATACACACAGGTACTGCTAGCACACTGATACACACAGTTACTGCTAGCACACTGATACACAGAGGTACTGCTAGTACACTGATACACACAGGTACTGCTAGCACACTGATATGCACAGGTACTGCTAGCACACGGATTCAAACTGATACACACAGGTACTGCTAGCACACTGATACACACAGGTACTGCTAGTACACTGATACACACTGGTACTGCTAGCACACTGATACACACAGGTACTGCTAGCACACTGATACACACTGGTACTGCTAACACACTGATACACACTGGTACTGCTAGCACACTGATACACACTGATACACACTGGTACTGCTAGCACACTGATACACACTGGTACTGCTAGTACACTGATACACACAGGTACTGCTAGCACACTGACACACACAGGTACTGCTAGCACACTGATACACACAGGTACTGCTAGCACACTGATACACACTCATACTGCTAGCACACTGATACCCACAGGTACTGCTAACACACCGATACACACTCATACTGCTAGCACACTGATACACACTGATACTGCTAGCACACTGATACACACAGGTACTGCTAGCACACTTATACACACAGTTACTGCTAGCACACTTATACACGCTCATACTGCTAGCACACTTATACACACTCATACTGCTAGCACACTGATACACACTGATACACACAGGTACTGCTAGCACAATGATACACACAGGTACTGCTAGCACACTGATACACACAGGTACTGCTAGCACACTGATACACACAGTTACTGCTAGCACACTGATACACACAGGTACTGCTAGTACACTGATACACACAGGTACTGCTAGCACACTGATACACACAGGTACTGCTAGCACACTGATACACACAGTTACTGCTAGCACACTGATACACACATGTACTGCTAGTACACTGATACACACAGGTACTGCTAGCACACTGATATGCACAGGTACTGCTAGCACACGAATACAAACTGATACACACAGGTACTGCTAGCACACTGATACACACAGGTACTGCTAGTACACTGATACACACAGGTACTGCTAGCACACTGATACACACAGGTACTGCTAGTACACTGATACACACAGGTACTGCTAGCACACTGATATGCACAGGTACTGCTAGCACACTGATACGCACAGGTACTGCTAGTACACTGATACACACAGGTAATGCTAGCACACTGATATGCACAGGTACTGCTAGCACACGGATATAAACTGATACACACAGGTACTGCTAGCACACTGATACACACAGGTACTGCTAGTACACTGACACACACTGGTACTGCTAGCACACTGATACACACTGATACACACTGGTACTGAAACACACTGGCTACTGCTAGCACACTGATACACACTGGTACTGCTAGTACACTGATACACACAGGTACTGCTAGCACACTGACACACACAGGTACTGCTAGCACACTGATACACACAGGTACTGCTAGCACACTGATACACACTCATACTGCTAGCACACTGATACCCACAGGTACTGCTAACACACCGATACACACTCATACTGCTAGCACACTGATACACACTGATACTGCTAGCACACTAATACACACAGGTACTGCTAGCACACTTATACACACAGTTACTGCTAGCACACTTATACACGCTCATACTGCTAGCACACTGATACACACTGATACACACAGGTACTGCTAGCACAGTGAAACACACAGGTACTGCTAGCACACTGATACACATAGGTACTGCTAGCACACTGATACACACAGTTACTGCTAGCACACTGATACACACAGGTACTGCTAGTACACTGATACACACAGGTACTGCTAGCACACAGATACACACAGGTACTGCTAGCACACTGATACACACAGTTACTGCTAGCACACTGATACACACAGGTACTGCTAGTACACTGATACACACAGGTACTGCTAGCACACTGATACACACTGGCTACTGCTAGCACACTGATACACACTGGCTACTGCTAGCACACTGATACACACTGGTACTGCTAGTACACTGATACACACAGGTACTGCTAGCACACTGACACACACAGGTACTGCTAGCACACTGATACACACAGGTACTTCTAGCACACTGATACACACTCATACTGCTAGCACACTGATACCCACAGGTACTGCTAACACACTGATACACACTCAAACTGCTAGCACACTGATACACACTGATACTGCTAGCACACTGATACACACAGGTACTGCTAGCACACTTATACACACAGTTACTGATAGCAAACTTATTCACGCTCATACTGCTAGCACACTGATACACACTGATACACACAGGTACTGCTAGCACACTGATACGCACAGGTACTGCTAGCACACTGATACACACAGTTACTGCTAGCGCACTGATACACACAGTTACTTCTAGCACACTTATACACACTCATACTGCTAGCACACTGATACACACAGGTACTGCTAGCAAACTGATACACACAGGTACTGCTAGCACACTGATACACACAGTTACTGCTAGCACACTGATACACAGAGGTACTGCTAGTACACTGATACACACAGGTACTGCTAGCACACTGATATGCACAGGTACTGCTAGCACACGGATTCAAACTGATACACACAGGTACTGCTAGCACACTGATACACACAGGTACTGCTAGTACACTGATACACACTGGTACTGCTAGCACACTGACACACACAGGTACTGCTAGCACACTGATACACACAGGTACTGCTAGCACACTGATACACACTCATACTGCTAGCACACTGATACCCACAGGTACTGCTAACACACCGATACACACTCATACTGCTAACACACTGATACACACTGATACTGCTAGCTCACTGATACATACAGGTACTGCTAGCACACTTATACACACAGTTACTGATAGCACACTTATACACGCTCATACTGCTAGCACACTGATACACACTGATACACACAGGTACTGCTAACACACTGATACGCACAGGTACTGCTAGCACACTGATACACACAGGTACTGCTAGCACACTGATACACACAGTTACTGCTAGCGCACTGATACACATAGTTACTGCTAGCACACTTATACACACTCATACTGCTGGCACACTGATACACACAGGTACTGCTAGCAAACTGATACACACAGGTACTGCTAGCACACTGATACACACAGTTACTGCTAGCACACTGATACACAGAGGTACTGCTAGTACACTGATACACACAGGTACTGCTAGCACACTGATATGCACAGGTACTGCTAGCACACGGATACAAACTGATACACACAGGTACTGCTAGCACACTGATACACACAGGTACTGCTAGTACACTGATACACAAAGGTACCGCTAGCACACTGATACACACAGGTACTGCTAGCACACTGATACGCACAGCTACTGCTAGCACACTGATACGCACAGCTACTGCTAGCACACTTATACGCACAGATACTGCTAGCACACTGATACGCACAGGTACTGCTAGCACACTGATACGCACAGGTACTGCTAGCACACTGATACACACAGTTACTGCTAGCACACTTATATACACTCATACTGCTAGCACACTGATGCACACAGGTACTGCTAACACACTGATACACACTGATACTGCTAGCACACTGATACACACAGTTAATGCTAGCACACTTATACACACTCATACTGCTAGCACACTGATACACACTGATACACACAGGTACTGCTAGCACAGTGATACACACAGGTACTGCTAGCACACTGATACACACAGGTACTGCTAGCACACTGATACACACAGTTACTGCTAGTACACTGATACACACAGGTACTGCTAGTACACTGATACACACAGGTACTGCTAGCACACTGATACACACAGTTACTGCTAGCACACTGATACACACAGGTACTGCTAGTACACTGATACACACAGGTACTGCTAGCACACTGATATGCACAGGTACTGCTAGCACACAAATACAAACTGATACACACAGGTACTGCTAGCACACTGATACACACAGGTACTGCTAGTACACTGATACACACAGGTACTGCTAGCACACTGATACACACAGGTACTGCTAGTACACTGATACACACAGGTACTGCTAGCACACTGATATGCACAGGTACTGCTAGCACACTGATACACACAGGTACTGCTAGTACACTGATACACACAGGTAATGCTAGCACACTGATATGCACAGGTACTGCTAGCACACGGATACAAACTGATACACACAGGTACTGCTAGCACACTGATACACACTAATACACACTGGTACTGCTAGCACACTGATATGCACAGGTACTGCTAGCACACTGATACACACAGGTACTGCTAGTACACTAATACACACAGGTACTGCTAGCACACTGATATGCACAGGTACTGCTAGCACACTGATACGCACAGGTACTGCTAGTACACTGATACACACAGGTAATGCTAGCACACTGATATGCACAGGTACTGCTAGCACACAGATACAAACTGATACACACAGGTACTGCTAGCACACTGATACACACAGGTACTGCTAGTACACTGATACACACTGGTACTGCTAGCACACTGATACACACTGATACACACTGGTACTGAAACACACTGGCTACTGCTAGCACACTGATACACACTGGTACTGCTAGTACACTGATACACACAGGTACTGCTAGCACACTGACACACACAGGTACTGCTAGCACACTGATACACACAGGTACTGCTAGCACACTGATACACACTCATACTGCTAGCACACTGATACCCACAGGTACTGCTAACACACCGATACACACTCATACTGCTAGCACACTGATACACACTGATACTGCTAGCACACTGATACACACAGGTACTGCTAGCACACTTATACACACAGTTACTGCTAGCACACTTATACACGCTCATACTGCTAGCACACTGATACACACTGATACACACAGGTACTGCTAGCACAGTGAAACACACAGGTACTGCTAGCACACTGATACACACAGGTACTGCTAGCACACTGATACACACAGTTACTGCTAGCACACTGATACACACAGGTACTGCTAGTACACTGATACACACAGGTACTGCTAGCACACTGATACACACAGGTACTGCTAGCACACTGATACACACAGTTACTGCTAGCACACTGATACACACAGGTACTGCTAGTACACTGATACACACAGGTACTGCTAGCACACTGATACACACTGGCTACTGCTAGCACACTGATACACACTGGCTACTGCTAGCACACTGATACACACTGGTACTGCTAGTACACTGATACACACAGGTACTGCTAGCACACTGACACACACAGGTACTGCTAGCACACTGATACACACAGGTACTTCTAGCACACTGATACACACTCATACTGCTAGCACACTGATACCCACAGGTACTGCTAACACACCGATACACACTCAAACTGCTAGCACACTGATACACACTGATACTGCTAGCACACTGATACACACAGGTACTGCTAGCACACTTATACACACAGTTACTGATAGCAAACTTATTCACGCTCATACTGCTAGCACACTGATACACACTGATACACACAGGTACTGCTAGCACACTGATACGCACAGGTACTGCTAGCACACTGATACACACAGTTACTGCTAGCGCACTGATACACACAGTTACTTCTAGCACACTTATACACACTCATACTGCTAGCACACTGATACACACAGGTACTGCTAGCAAACTGATACACACAGGTACTGCTAGCACACTGATACACACAGTTACTGCTAGCACACTGATACACAGAGGTACTGCTAGTACACTGATACACACAGGTACTGCTAGCACACTGATATGCACAGGTACTGCTAGCACACGGATTCAAACTGATACACACAGGTACTGCTAGCACACTGATACACACAGGTACTGCTAGTACACTGATACACACTGGTACTGCTAGCACACTGACACACACAGGTACTGCTAGCACACTGATACACACAGGTACTGCTAGCACACTGATACACACTCATACTGCTAGCACACTGATACCCACAGGTACTGCTAACACACTGATACATACAGGTAATGCTAGCACACTTATACACACAGTTACTGATAGCACACTTATACACGCTCATACTGCTAGCACACTGATACACACTGATACACACAGGTACTGCTAACACACTGATACGCACAGGTACTGCTAGCACACTGATACGCACAGGTACTGCTAGCACACTGATACACACAGTTACTGCTAGCGCACTGATACACATAGTTACTGCTAGCACACTTATACACACTCATACTGCTGGCACACTGATACACACAGGTACTGCTAGCAAACTGATACACACAGGTACTGCTAGCACACTTATACACACAGTTACTGCTAGCACACTGATACACAGAGGTACTGCTAGTACACTGATACACACAGGTACTGCTAGCACACTGATATGCACAGGTACTGCTAGCAAACTGATACACACAGGTACTGCTAGCACACTGATACACACAGTTACTGCTAGCACACTGATACACAGAGGTACTGCTAGTACACTGATACACACAGGTACTGCTAGCACACTGATATGCACAGGTACTGCTAGCAAACTGATACACACAGGTACTGCTAGCACACTGATACACACAGTTACTGCTAGCACACTGATACACAGAGGTACTGCTAGTACACTGATACACACAGGTACTGCTAGCACACTGATATGCACAGGTACTGCTAGCACACGGATACAAACTGATACACACAGGTACTGCTAGCACACTGATACACACAGGTACTGCTAGTACACTGATACACAAAGGTACTGCTAGCACACTGATACACACAGGTACTGCTAGCACACTGATACGCACAGCTACTGCTAGCACACTGATACGCACAGCTACTGCTAGCACACTTATACGCACAGCTACTGCTAGCACACTGATACGCACAGGTACTGCTAGCACACTGATACGCACAGGTACTGCTAGCACACTGATACACACAGTTACTGCTAGCACACTTATATACACTCATACTGCTAGCACACTGATGCACACAGGTACTGCTAACACACTGATACACACTGATACTGCTAGCACACTGATACACACAGTTACTGCTAGCACACTTATACACACTCATACTGCTAGCACACTGATACACACTGATACACACAGGTACTGCTAGCACAGTGATACACACAGGTACTGCTAGCACACTGATACACACAGGTACTGCTAGCACACTGATACACACAGTTACTGCTAGTACACTGATGCACACAGGTACTGCTAGTACACTGATACACACAGGTACTGCTAGCACACTGATACACACAGTTACTGCTAGCACACTGATACACACAGGTACTGCTAGTACACTGATACACACAGGTACTGCTAGCACACGAATACAAACTGATACACACAGGTACTGCTAGCACACTGATACACACAGGTACTGCTAGTACACTGATACACACAGGTACTGCTAGCACACTGATATGCACAGGTACTGCTAGCACACTGATACACACAGGTACTGCTAGTACACTGATACACACAGGTAATGCTAGCACACTGATATGCACAGGTACTGCTAGCACACGGATACAAACTGATACACACAGGTACTGCTAGCACACTGATACACACAGGTACTGCTAGTACACTGATACACACAGGTACTGCTAGCACACTGATACACACAGGTACTGCTAGTACACTGATACACACAGGTACTGCTAGCACACTGATACACACAGGTACTGCTAGTACACTTATACACACAGGTACTGCTAGCACACTGATATGCACAGGTACTGCTAGCACACTGATACACACAGGTACTGCTAGTACACTGATACACACAGGTACTGCTAGCACACTGATATGCACAGGTACTGCTAGCACATGGATACAAACTGATACACACAGGTACTGCTAGCACACTGATACACTCTGATACACACTGGTCTGAGGCTGAAAATGTTTGGCAGTAATTTAAAGGGACATTACGGTCAAAATATAAGTGCACATAGATAATTTACATCTTTAAATAGAAACATATTTGTAATATACATGTATTGGTAAAAATGCTTCTAGTAAAAATTATCACTATTTTAGTGTTAACATTTTTTCTGAATGTGCATGTGAAGCATAGCTATATATTGTCAGTACACAAGCATTTTAAATACTGCAGCTAGTCAGAGCGGCAGTGAGGTTTGTATTATGTCCGCAATTAACACATTGAGTCATTACCAGAAGATACAAGCACCTTTGGTGCTTACGTAAATATACTTTTGAAACAGCTATAGCATTTATTAGCAATTAGCGTTTTTGCTTATACATTTATATTGCAAAAATGCTTATATTCAAAACTGAAATGTATCTATGTGGATTCCAATTTTGGCTGGAATGTCCCTTTAAAATTCTCTCTGACTTCAATCCCTCCCCCTGAGAATGCTGAATGGCCACAACCTGTCAATATATTCACTGCTTCTTCTTGGTTTTCATTCATTGGCTGAAGCTTGCCTGTATCATAAAAGCAGTATCCGAAAACGAAAATGCAAAAGAAAATAATGCAGATTTATTTTCTTTTTCATTTCATTTTCATTATTTGATGTTTTCATTTCTTTCATGTAATTAGCAAGAGTCCATGAGCTAGTGACGTATGGGATATACATTCCTACCAGGAGGGGCAAAGTTTCCCAAACCTCAAAATGCCTATAAATACACCCCTCACCACACCCACAAGTCAGTTTTACAAACTTTGCCTCCTATGAGGGTGGTGAAGTAAGTTTGTGCTAGATTATACGTTGATATGCGCTCTGCAGCAGGTTGGAGCCCGGTTTTCCTCTCAGCGTGCAGTGAATGTCAGAGGGATGTAAGGAGAGTTTTGCCTATTTGAATTCAATGATCTCCTTCTACGGGGTCTATTTCATAGGTTCTCTGTTATCGGTCGTAGAGATTCATCTCTTACCTCCCTTTTCAGATCGACGATATACTCTTATATACCATTACCTCTACTGATTCTCGTTTCAGTACTGGTTTGGCTTTCTACTACATGTAGATGAGTGTCCTGGGGTAATTAAATCTTATTTTCTGTGACACTCTAAGCTATATATGTGTTTAAACATTTATTTGCCTTGATTCAGGATGTTCAACGTTCCTTATTTCAGACAGTCAGTTTCATATTTGGGATAATGCATATGAATAAATCATTTTTTCTTACCTTAAATTTGACTTTTTTCCTGTGGGCTGTTAGGTTCGCGGGGGCTGAAAATGCTTCATTTTATTGCGTCATTCTTGGCGCGGACTTTCTTGGCGCAAAAATTTTCTTGTCATTTCCGGCGTCATACGTGTCGCCGGAAGTTGCGTCATTTTTTTGACGTTTTTTGCGGCTTTTTTGGCGCTAAAAAATTCGAGCGTCATTGTTGTCTCCACAATATTTAAGTCTCATTATTTATTGCTTCTGGTTGCTAGAAGCTTGTTCATTGGCATTTTTTTCCCATTCCTGAAATTGTCATTTAAGGAATTTGATCAATTTTGCTTTATATGTTGTTTTTTCTATTACATATTGCAAGATGTCTCAGATTGACCCTGAATCAGAAGCCACTTCTGGAAAAACGCTTAACTGGGTTTCAGTTCTACCAAAGCTAAGTTCATTTATTTTAAATGTTATAAATGTTTATCTTTAGCTATGGTTTGTAATAAGTTATTATGATATACTTTTACATGCAGAATCCATTAGTGTTTATGCTTTATATATTTCCATTCTTACATCTTATGTACAAGAAATATTTAGAAGATTTATAAGAAATATTTTTCTGATTCTATTTTAAAGGCTTTGGCTGACTTTGTGCCTTCTAATAAAATTTTTAGGTCTTTTTCACTTCTTTTTTAATTATTGAAGTTTCAAATGACCAACAACATAACTGATTTATCCTTCTCTGATGATGTTTTTTCTCTTTCAGAAATTTTCTTCATCAGATATTGACTCTAAAAAATCTACTTTTTTTATTATTTTTCTATTATTAAAGTACATTTGTTCTTTGTTGAAAAGGTGTTGATTATTTTGGATATTAAGGTAACTAGTTCTTTAAGACTAGCTGACACTATTTCTGCCTATTTATTTCTTCTGTGTTTTCAGAGGTTTTCTTTCCAATTCCCCATTCTAGGGAATGGAATAGGCTGAGAATTTTCTTTTATTCCTTCTTCAAAGGTTTTAAACTATATTCTTTGCCAGCAGTTAAATTCAATTTGGAGGGTTCTCCAATTTATTGGGTCTATCTCTACTTCTACTAATTATGCTATTGTTTCTATAGCAAAATAGTATTTATTTTCCTTTAGATAGTTGTATCTTATTTATGGAAAATTATTTAGTTTCAGGTACTTTTCTTGGTCCTGTGATTTATTTGGATATTGCAATTGCTTCATTTTTTCTGTTTACTTTAAGATCAAGTATCAGATTATGATTTATTTTAGCATTGTTAAGGGACAACATTTACTAGACTAGGTGCTGTTGCATTTGTCTTGTTGTTTTGCATTTATTGATTATGCAAGTCCACTGTATTGACTGGTCCTTTAAACTGGACTATCATGCTAATAATTTCATTTGTGTCTTCATTTTATTGAATATTTTCGCAAATGAGGGTTAATCTATGTCTTTAGCTATTTTAGCTAGAAGAATTTTGTGATTTTTAAAAAAAAATAAAATAAATCCATATTTCTTTTGTTCTAAGATAATCAATTATTTGTTTTATAATTGATTTCAATTCTTAACTGTTACTCTGGGCTTCAAGATTGAGTTCTAAGACTAAAACTTTAAGCTTATACTAGTTTGGTTGTTCTTATTAAGGAACGAATTCCTGAGTTCTTTCCCAAGTAACATGTTTTTAATTGGGGTTCGAAATTAGCTCCCTAATATTGCGATATACGTGCCTTATTCCAGCTTGGCTGGTAAGGGGCAGGTTAAGACTTCTTTGAAATTTATTTGGTTCTATTTTGTCCAAATTTCTTTGATTTTGATTCCAGTAAGGCTAACACTTTCTTTAAGTGTGTTTCTGTCCTATATATTTTGGATACTGTTGAAGCATGGCTGGGCACCCATGGGGTTCAAGCGCTGCTCAGACCTGGAATCTTCTGGGGTATTTCTTCCAGTTCCTTTTTTTTTTAGGAACCGGGTTTGGAGTTTTATTCAAACTATTTTGCCTTTTTATGGTCATTGATAGCATTATTTGTTTTCCTTAGATACAATAAATGCATATTTTCATTTTTCTGTTTTCATTCAGATTATTTTCTGAGGATGCGGAATCTCATATGATTCACTTGCTCTTCAGGACATAGTTAGAGGATCTTTTTTTCGAAAGCTCTTGATTCCTCAAGCAAGGGTCACCTTTTTTAGGTTTCCAGTTAGTTTGTGTCACTGTCTTTGTCTCTATCAGACAAGGGATATTTCTATTGGGTTCCGTCTGTCGGTACCTTTAGTCTCTATTATTTCCTTCAGTTGCTATATATGCACAGAAGTTTTAGGTTTTATGACCACAGCATTGGATTCAATTCCCTTTGCTCATTTTCACTAGAAACAACCTTTCCAGTCTTTTATGAGTGTTGTTTCTTCTAGAACATGGTTGGAGGATCAATTTACCAAAAAGTTCGTTGATTCCTCAGACAAGGGTAACCTTTTTTAGGTTTCCTGATAGATTCAGTGTCCTTGACTCTGTCTCTGACAGACAAGAGACGTCTGAAATTGGTTTCAGCTTGTCGAAACCTTCAGTCTCAATCTTTCCCTTCAGTAGCCTTATGCATGGAAATTCTAGGTCTTATGACTGCTGCATTAGACGCGGTCCCCTTTGCTCGTTTTCACATGCGACTTCTTCAGCTCTGTATGCTGAACCAGTGGTGCAGGGATTATACAAAGATATCTCAATTAATATCTTTGAAACCGATTGTACGACACTCTCTGACGTGGTGGACAGACCACCATCGTTTAGTTCAGGAGGCTTCTTTTTGTTCTTCCAACCTGGACTGTGATTTCAACAGATGCAAGTCTGACAGGTTGGGGAGCTGTTTGGGGGTCTCTGACAGCACAAGGAGTTTGGGAATCTCAGGAGGTGAGATTACCAATCAATATTTTGGGACTCCGTGCAATTTTCAGAGCTCTTTAGTCATGGCCTCTTCTAAAGATAGAGTCGTTCATTTGTTTTCAGACGGACAATGTCACAACTGTGGCATATGTCAATCATCAAGGAGGGACTCACAGTCCTCTGGCTATGAAAGAAGAATCTCGATTTCTGGTATGGGCGGAATCCAGCTCCTGTCTAATTTCTGCGGTTCATATCCCAGGTATAGACAATTGGGAAGCGGATTATCTCAGTCGCCAAACGTTACATCCGGGCGAATGGTCTCTTCACCCAGAGGTATTTCTTCAGATTGTTCAAATGTGGGGACTTCCAGAAATAGATCTGATGGCTTCTCATCTAAACAAGAAGCTTCCCAGGTATCTGTCCAGATCCAGGGATCCTCAGGCAGAGGCAGTGGATGTATTGTCACTTCCTTGGAAGTATCATCCTGCCTATATCTTTCCGCCTCTAGTTCTTCTTCCAAGAGTAATTTCCAAGATTCTAAAGGAGTGCTCGTTTGTTCTGCTGGTGGCTCCAGCATGGCCTCACAGGTTTTGGTATGCGGATCTTGTCCGGATGGCCACTTGCCAACCGTGGACTCTTCCGTTAAGACCAGACCTTCTATCACAAGGTCCTTTTTTCCATCAGGATCTCAAATCCTTAAATTTGAAGGTATGGAGATTGAACGCTTGATTCTCAGTCATAGAGGTTTCTCTGACTCTCTGATTAATACTATGTTACAGGCTCGTAAATCTGTATCTAGGAAGATATATTATCGAGTCTGGAAGATTTACATTTCTTGGTGTTTTTCTCATCATTTTTTTGGCATTCTTTTAGAATTCCTAGAATTTTACAGTTTCTTCAGGATGGTTTGGATAAAGGTTTGTCTGCAAGTTCATTGAAAGGACAAATCTCTGCTCTTTCTGTTCTTTTTCACAGAAAGATTGCTAGTCTTCCTGATATTCATTGTTTTGTACAAGCTTTGGTTCGTATAAAACCTGTTATTAAGTCAATTTCTCCTCCTTGAAGTTTGAATTTGGTTCTGGGGGCTCTTCAAGCTCCTCCGTTTGAACCTATGCATTCGCTGGACATTAAATTACTTTCTTGGAAAGTTTTGTTTCTTTTGGCCATCTCTTCTGCTAGAAGAGTTTCTGATTTATCTGCTCTTTCTTGTGAGTCTCCTTTTTTGATTTTTCATCAGGATAAGGCGGTGTTGCAAACTTCTTTTAATTTTTACCTAAGGTTGTGAATTCTAACAACATTAGTAGAGAAATTGTGGTTCCTTCATTGTGTCCTAATCCTAAGAATTCTAAGGAAAGATCGTTGCATTCTTTGGATGTAGTTAGAGCTTTGAAATATTATGTTGAAGCTACTAAAAATTTCCGAAAGACTTCTAGTCTATTTGTTATCTTTTCTGGTTCTAGGAAAGGTCAGAAGGCCTCTGCCATTTCTTTGGCGACTTGGTTAAAGTCTTTGATTCATCATGCTTATGTCGAGTCGGGTAGAACTCCGCCTCAAAGGATTACAGCTCATTCTACTAGGTCAGTTTCTACTTCCTGGGCGTTTAGGAATGAAGCTTCGGTTGATCAGATTTGCAAAGCAGCAACTTGGTCTTCTTTGCATACTTTTATGCTAAATGTGTTTTCTTCTTCTGAAGCAGTTTTTGGTAGAAAAGTACTTCAGGCAGCTGTTTCAGTTTGATTCTTCTGCTTATAATTTCAGTTTTTTTCATTATAAGATTTAAACTTTATTTTGGGTGTGGATTATTTTCAGCGGAATTGGCTGTCTTTATTTTATCCCTCCCTCTCTAGTGACTCTTGCGTGGAAGATCCACATCTTGGGTATTCATTATCCCATACGTCACTAGCTCATGGACTCTTGCTAATTACATGAAAGAAAACATAATTTATGTAAGAACTTACCTGATAAATTCATTTCTTTCATATTAGCAAGAGTCCATGAGGCCCACCCTTTTTTGTGGTGGTTATGATTTTTTTGTATAAAGCACAATTATTCCAATTCCTTATTTTTTATGCTTTCGCACTTTTGTCTTATCAGCCAACTTCTTGGCTATGCATTAAACTGATTTGTGGGTGTGGTGAGGGGTGTATTTATAGGCATTTTGAGGTTTGGGAAACTTTGCCCCTCCTGGTAGGAATGTATATCCCATACGTCACTAGCTCATGGACTCTTGCTAATATGAAAGAAATGAATTTATCAGGTAAGTTCTTACATAAATTATGTTTTTCAGTATGCAAAGAAAATAATAAAAATTACAATTTAATTATTTTCTTTCATTTTTCCGAAAATGAATGCACATGCATAGTAGATGTTCTTTTTTTTTAAATATGTATTGTTACCACATGACCAGTGTTCCCTTTAAGGCCAGTTTTGTGAGCTGCCCAGTAGTGAAATAGTTAATTAGAGCATTTAGCAAACACTGCGTAATACAGACTGCAAGGTGTCCTTCCCTTATTATAACTATTTCACTGCTGGGCTGCTCACATAACTGGCATTAGAGGAAACACTGCACATGACACAGTTTGCTAAAAAATCAGAAACTGGGACTCTTAAATTCACTTTTTCCTTTTGTAGTGATAAGATGCAAAATGTTGCATTATATTGGGTGTGAAATGACTAGAGTAGCACACAGAATAGTGGGCAATGTATATGTCAATCATTTGAGGGCATGTGCCATATTTGTAACTTTTAATGGGAGAGTAAAGCCAAAAATAAACTTTCTTTCATATAGGCAGCAAGAGTCCTTGAGCTGTTACGTATGGGATATACATTACTACCAGGAAAAGGCAAAGTTTCCCAAACCTCAAAAGCCTATAAATACCACTACCACCTCATTCATATATGTTTTAAACGTTGCCTCCTTTGGAGGTGGTTGAATCATAATGTGCTTGATTTCTTTAGTGAAAGACGCTTCAGAGCATAATTTTCTTTGTGGACACTCTCAGCTATGGATTGGGCACTTTTTATAAAAAAAGCTTTTACCATATATGTATATTATATAGTGCCCAGGGACAGGCTACTATTCCCTTACTTTAAGTATTTTTGCACATAAGAACTCTAAGAGCAATATATCAGTGTAAGGGGGCGATTTTTAAGCTTGCTATTAAAGAGACTGGTCCTGAGACAGAAAGCTTGCAAGCAATAAGGGACCGAGCGTCCGGACAGCACGCCGCTGTTTAATTAAACAAGACATGGTTATAAGGGCTAAAAGATTTTTTGTAAGCCTTCTAATTTGGAATCAGTGTATGAAAAGAATTCAGCAAGCGATAGACTTACCAGTCCTATTTCTTGATTTATACCTATGCGCGTGAGAACACTTGCTGGGTCGCACTTTTTATGGACATTATCTTAATACTTCATCTTAAGCGACGTATAGTGCCATCCCTATTTAATTTTCGGGCCATTTCCTTTTTTACTTAGGTCACACCCCACAACTTTGTTCGCCCATTATCGTGCTTCAACGATGCCAGTTAGATGTTTGTTCATTTGTTCTCAGTCTGATTATTGCGATCATAGAGGCTCTTGCTCTTCATTTCATCTGTTGCTTTTGTGTGTGTGTGTGTGTGTGTGTATGGTATCCAGGCCATTAGAATCATGCTCTCTAATTCAGAGTTGTATATAGGCCCTCCAATAGAATTTTTTTTGGAACTGAATAATTTTTGTTTAAATAACAATAATTTCAGATTTGAGTCTGACTTTTATCTGCAGACCTCACGAACCGCCATGGGCTGTAACATGGCCCCTTCGTACGCCAACTTGTATATGGCATGGTACAAATTATTTGTTATGAAATCACATTTGCATCAGAAAGTTATTCGCTATACCCGCTACATCGATGATGTCTTCTTGGTGTGGCGGGGCAGTGAAATACATCGACAAACTTGGGTAAAGGGACTAAATGGTCTTGATTCTCCAATAAAATTCAAAATGGATTTTTTCCTGTGATGAAATACATTTTTTAGATCTTAATGTTTTCAAGGTGTACTCAGATTCACAGTGCCATTTTGGCACATCATTATTTTCAAAACCAACAGATAGAAAATCATTGCTTGATTCTCATAGTTGTCATCCTGAACATCAGAAAAGGGGGGTTGTAGCTTCTCAACTTACTCGGGTAGTTAGGAACAATACTGAGATGCCATATGTGCTGGACCAGATGGATGTGATGGAAAATAAATTGATTGCCCGTGGTTATAATACTAAACTGGTACATGAAACCAAGACTAAAATTCTTCTGTATTGTAATTTGTTTATTTTCGTTTTATGATATTATTGTATGTTACATTTATCACTATAATCCATGCTAATGACATCCAGTTACGACACCTGCAATTTGCAGTCAATAAATATGAGAGATATTTGTTTCTCTGAAATGTTTTTATGTGCAATTCTCCCTTTCTTTAAAGTGATAGTATCGTATGTCACTTTTTCTTTCTACAATTTATAGTGTGTATATTATCCAAAAGGGTTGCACTTTAAAATATTCTCAGTAAGTAGTATTAACTCCTCCCTCCTACCCCAATGTATAGATATACATATATAACACCTTCCCCTAAGGTAATTCCTACTCACAACATGAGCCCTCAATCATATCAGTGACGTAAGGTGGGTGTAGGCCACGCCCACCTTACATCACTTGCTACACACACACTGCCTAGCACTCCACACCAGTTCATGGTTGTTCAGCGTTAATTCGGACATAATTCACTGCCGTTTTCAGAGCCATTGGTTTGGCTTAATTTGGTGCCTCCGGTCTTCAATACAGAACCTGGCTGGATTTGACTCAAAGAGGAACTTCTTTCTACCAGGATGCTTTTCTGTGGACACAGTGGGGACACTGTTTTATCTACACGTTACCTCATATGATTGAGGGCTCATGTTGTGAGTAGGAATTACCTTAGGGGAATGTGTTATATATGTATGCCATATTTTATTAAAATTGTTCTGCACTATGAGAGGTGTTTTTGTGCGCTTATCTTTCTAGATCCTAACAGCTGTACCTCTACACTCAATCTGAACCTTGAGTCATTTCTGGATGAGCTGCCGTTAAACCCTTCAGCGAGCAGAGAAATTCTGGAGCCTTTCCTCTAAATAGGATAAGACTTTTATTAATTGTATCTGTATGTCTTTTTATCACTATATATGCCATCAGGATTTTAGTATTAATATTAGGATTTTAGTATAGTCTAGTAGTATCCTACTAGCATGTACAGAGTGACTTTTAGCTATTTATAGTGAATTATTATTGCTGTTAGTGTGCACAGCTTTTTCTGTAGTAGTGGGAGCACTGTTGGTGAACTTATCTATACAGGCATATATATATATATATATATATATATATATATATATATATATAAAAGGCTGTTTACAGTTTTTTAGTATTAAGCAACTTTAACAGGCAGTCTTTTCCCATTCCATCAACGCTTGCTTCTTTAAGGCCATTATAATATGTTTTTTTGTAATAATGATTCAGTACCATCCTGTTCCTGAACTTGCCAAAAGAGCTTAGCTGGCTGAATACCTTTCTACCAAAGCTAGGTGTGCTTATTGTAAAACAACTGAAGTAGCATCTTCAGCTCATTTATGTGGCTCATTTTTATATTTTATATCACGTACTGATCATTCCAATGATGTTTCTATGTGTACAAATGCACCTACTGTTCCCTCCTTACAGATGGATGCAGATGGCGTACCCCCCAGCAATGAAAAAGTTTATTGCTACTGCCATCACGATGGCCCTAGCTGCACTACTGCCTTCAAATAAACGAAAAAGGTCAGCTCAGATTTTACCTTTATCTAGTAATGTATGTACTAACCAATAAATACTGAAGTATCTTCTAATGACGAGGATTCCTCTGATTCTGAGGCTCCCTTATCAGACACAAAACCTGATAATACCTCCTTTTTATTTAAAACTGAACACATTCCTTCTCTTTGAGGGAAGTCTTAGTCACTTTAGGGATACATACATGCAAAACAAGAACTCACCAGTTGTTACAACTATACATGTCAGAGAATATAATGAAACAGATGAACAGCCTAGACACATTTCAGAGTTCACTAATAATTATTAAAACAGAGCTCAAGGGGATAAACCTCTATTTTCAAAGTAAAATATAGAAAACGTATCTACATATGGATTTTGTATATAATATATAATTTGTATATAATAAAACAACTGATTTAAAAGGAGTTATAAGTTATTTTTTAGCTCTAAGCAAATAGAGATGTGATATAAGCTGATAGGGACACTTTTGGACTCTAGGTAGAGAAAGCTAAAATTAAACAAAAAAGGTAGAAAGTATTATATGAGAATATGCCTATAATAAAAGAGATGTAGGAAACAAAAACAAAAAATAAATACATATATAAAATAAGGGTCAAACCTTGATTACTTAAGGGGACGGTCTAGTATAAATTAAACTTTCATTATTCAGATAGGACTTTTAATTTTAATCAACTTTCCAATTTACTTTTATCATCAAATTTGCTTTTTTTTCTTGGTATTCTTAGTTTAAACTAAACATAGGTAGGCTCATATGCTAATTTCTAAGCCTTTGAGGGCTGCCTCTTATCACATGCTTTTTAAATCTCTTTTCAACACAAAGAGACAGAAAGTACACATGGGCCATATAGATAACACTGTGTTCAAGCACTGGGAGTTATTTAAGATTTAGCACAAAACAATGCTAAATTTAAGAGAATAGATAATAAACAGTCACAGTCATGTGATCAGGGGGTTGGAAGAAGGTTCCTAGTTACAAGGTAATGAGAGGTAAAAAGCATATTAATATAACTTTGTTGGTTATGCAAAACTGGGGAATAGGTAATAAAGGGATTATCTATCTTTTAAAACAATAACAATTCTATGGTAGACTGTCCCTTTAATAATGGACTAGAATGCAGGCAACACCTTACTATTATATCGATCTTATGTAAGTGGAGAACCCTCTATAAGTAAAACAGAAAGGTTATATGATATCTGAGCTGGAACGGAGGAAATTAGCACAATCATTGTCTATACATTTTCCAATTATATAACTTTTCCCAATCTAATAGGTAGCTGAGGCCATCTAGTGGTCATATCATAAATTAAGCTAATCAAACTGAATATGAATTTATAGAACTTTTCATTTTAATCTTCAGTGAGATTGAAAAGTCAGGGAGTAAAAACATAAATAGAAGCAGCATCCTAACAATCAAGTAGAAAAGTACTAAGATAGGTACAATAATCTAGCATTTGTCATAGAATAGACATTTTCTTATGGTATAATGAATTACACATATAGGGCAATGTTAAGCTCTCATCTACGGCCTCGTCTGCTGGCTGCAATACAAGAACAGCGAATTAGAAGAGGAAGACAAAAATAATAAATTATATAGCCCCACTTGTGTATGCTTTGATGTATTTCTCATAGATCCTACACTCTAAGTGGTATGAAAAAACACAATATATATTTGGATAGAGCTAAACATTAAGATTACATGCTAGAGAAAAAAATAATAATGTGGAACTGTATTATACTTCTAGTAGAACATTGCAGCTAAATTTAAACTTATAGAAGTTAACTATGTCCCCCTCTCGTGCAAAATGAGAATCCCGTATAAGTACCAGCACTCTTTGATGTAAAAGAAAGGGACTCAAGTGGAATACCAAAATAAATAACATAACTGAACCAACCAGACATCTTAAGCCATATTGTACATTTTAAACAATGAACTTGGAAGCCTCCAGGGTGTGTTGACTATAATAAATGAGAAATACAAACCCAAGCCAGCCCGGTGAAGTTTGTCATCAGGATACTTCCCGGTGGGCATATAGTTGTTATGTGAGTTTAAGATGATTCATTGGGGCTGCAAATTAAAGTCCCATATTTTTACAGAGTAAAATTATTAAACAGTGAAAGAGTGATAAACCTATTGTTCAATCTTGTATATGGAAATGTGAGTTTCAAATACATATAAGACAATTAATGGTGTTGATTCAGGATTCTCTTTAACCAGTATCAAAAATTGTGGACACCTGTTTTGTCACTGCAAAAAATTGCACAGAGTACCACATCATGGCAACTGGTGATCCTTGCATAGAGTGCAGCACAGTCCGATGGTTTATAAGTGAGGGTCCAATTATTGCAGATCCTTTGCTGTACGGTTTTGTGTCCCCATTATCATCTGTAAAAAAAAGTTCCCAGTGGGGATGATGGCGCTGTGCTTTTTAGAGCTTGCCGTTTGGGAGTGAAAAGAGTTTTCTTGGTGCTCTTTGCTAAGACTGTAGTTATTAGGTGGTATATTACTGACTAGAGTGGCATTGCAAGACAGTGGGCTGAGTGTTCCAGATGATTATATATTTGTTTGGTAGGCATAGTGCGGTGGCTGCGCGGGGCATCTCGGGCATCTATAATTAGCCCCCAGTCCTTATGTATAGCCAAGTGAGTGTGTGGGGAGGAAATAGTTTTTTTTTTTGGAGTCTGCTGCATAATCTGGGTATACCCATTTGTTATGTCGTTTAATGAGTCTGATCCAAATTCCTATTCAGGCAATCTCTGTACTAAGGGTTCAGTATTTTCTATGAAAGCTCTAGGCAGAGATTTTTGGTAGATGTACAGTAAATGCTCCAGTTTGGCAAAGCGTTGGTCCAGTGTTTGCGTTGAAGTGCTGCCCCAGGCGGTCGCCATATTGGTACTCTCCGTTTGAAAGGGAGGTAAAAGATTCCAGTTTTTTGGTCTATTGGCTTGATGCTGGTAAGTTGCCTTATCCGAGTTTGGAGAATAAATGCTCAGTAAGACAGATGTTAGCAGTCAGCACTGGTAACCCAGTATAACCAGGGGTGTGTGGCTTAATGGTAGGCTGCTTCCTTAGGCCCTATATTTCCGATCTGTAGCTCTGGTTTCATTAAAACAGCTCAAATAAGTTGATATATAGCCACAGGAGATGGAGCAGCTATATCTTGGTGTATGCTAATAAAGCAATTGCTGTGAAATTTTAAAAATTGGCGGATTAGTGAGGATTCTGTCAGAGCTCACAGAAAATGTGTCCTGTGAGGTACACAGTACGGAACGCCCCCAATGGATGGATTTTTATTCAAATCTCTTAATTGTTCCAAAAAAAGAAAATTCTTTCAGACCAATCCTGGATCAGAAAACTCTAAACAAGTTTGTAAGAATTCCAGCTTTCAAAATGGAAACCATTCTGACTATTCTGCCTTTTGTTCAGCAAGGTCACTTTATGTGCCCAATAGATTTACAGGATGCTTATCTTCACATCCCAATCCACCCAGAACATTATCAGTTTCTGAGGTTCTCTTTTCTAGCAAAGCATTACCAGTTTGTTGCTCTCCTGTTTGGCCTAGCAACAGCTCCAAGAATATTTTCAAAGGTTCTCGTGCCCTTCTATCTGTAATCAGAGCGCAGGGTATTGCGTTTTTTCCTTATGTGGACGATATCTTGGTACTAGCTCAATCTTTTTCTTTAGCAGAATCTCACATTAATCAACTGTTGTAGTTTCTTTGAGGATCAATTTACCAAAGAGTTCCTTGATACCTCAAACCAAAGTAACCTTTTTAGGTTTCCTGATAGATTCAGTGTCCAACAGAAAAGGGACAAATACAATTGGTTTCAGCTTGTCTAAACCTTCAGTCTCTTTCATTCCCTTCAGTGGCTATGTATATGGAAGTACTAGGCCTCATGATTGCAGCATTGGACACAATCCCCTTTGTTCGTTTTCATATGAGACCTCTCCAACTTTGTATGCTACGCCAATGGTGCAAGGATTATACGCAAATATCACAACTGTTATTCTTAGATCCCAATACGCACCTTTCTCTGACTTGATGGCGAAATCACCACTTTTTTCTCCTTTGCTCATCCTACCTGGACTGTGATCACCACAGATGCAAGTTTTACAGGTTGGGGAGCTGTCTGGGGGTCTCTGACAGCACAAGGAGTTTGGAATCCTTTGGAGTTGAGGTTACCAATAAATATCTTAGAACTCTGTGCTCTTTTCCAGGCCCTTCAGGCTTGGCCTCTATTGAAGAAAGAGCCTTATCTTCATTTTCAGACAGACAATATCACAACAGTGGCTTATGTCAATCATCAAGCCATGATAGAAGTATCTTGAATTCTTTCTTGGACAGAAACCAATTCCTGCCTCATTACTGCAATTCACATCCCAGGTGTAAACAAATGGGAAGCAGACTACCTCAGTCATCAGTCTCTACATCCGGGAGAGTGTTCTCTCCACCAAGATGTGTTCTATTGGATTGTAGAACTTTGGGGGCCTTCCAGAAATATATCTGATGGCCTCTCGCTTGAACAAGAAACTGCTTATGAACCTTGTGAGGTGCAGGGATCCTCAGGCGGAGATATTGGATGCTTTAGCAGTGCCCTGGTCTTACCAGCCTGCTTATATATTCCCCCCTCTGGTCCTGCTTCCCAAAGTGATTTTAAAAATCAAAATGGAATGGTCATCTTTAATCCTAATAGCCCCAGCGTGGCCTTACAGGATTTGGTATGTGGATCTGATCCGAATATCCAGTTGCCCGTCTTGGCCTCTTCATCTAAGACCCAAGCTTCTCTCTCAAGGCCTTTTTGTCCATCCATCTTTTTCTTTTTAAATCATTTTTTATTCATTTTCCAAGAGCTGTGTTTACACAATATCGATGAAAAGGAAAAAAAACACATTAAGAGGACATTATCCTCTATTAAGGAAAGAAAGAAGAGTAAAATTAAGTACATAGTACATCCTAAAAACTAAAGTAATATCGTCTTATACCTATAAGTTAATCATAATCTGCAAGTTTTAGATTCTCGTTAGAGGCAAAAAAAAGACAAAATACACTTTATCAGTGAGAGAAAAAAATTACAGAAGCAGGTGCAAGACAGATTGCCACTATTCATGGCCAAAAAAAAGGGGGAAGGGGGGAGTATTAAAGAAGAGGACTATTTCTTGCTCATAGGTTAAATTAGTATCTAACTGTTCAATAATGCATTGTTTGAAGTCTCAACAGTTAATGGCATGGAAATTGAACGTATAGTTCTCAGTCTTAGAAGTCTCTCTGATTCTGTAATTAACACTACGATTCAGGCCCTTAAGCTTGATAGTTAATGATGTCCTCCCTGCATCGCTAAATGCTGACAGCATACGCTGTCGGCATGTAACATTGCACAAGCAGTTCAGGTGAACTGCTTGTGCAATGCCGCCCCCTGTACATTCGCGGCCAATCGACCGCTAGCAGGGGGAGTCAATCTACCCAATCGTATACGAAGGCTCGCGCGGAAACAGGTGCATTAGGCACCATTCGGGGCATGTTAAATCGGGCCCCTATGCATTCATTAGACATTAAACTACTTTCTTAGAAAGTGTTACTTCTCTTGGCTATCTCCTGCTAAAAGAATTTCTGATAGACTTCTGTGAAAAGGAATCACAAACAAGTGTAACACTGATGATATGTGAGATTGGTATATACCTATCAAAACATACTTACAAGTGTGGCAGGAGCCAATTGTGCTTAGTGGGGCGTACTGGGATCTCTCAGTGCCACAGCTTGCTGATCCAAAGAGCAGGGAAATCCTCTTAACTGCTCATATTGCTGTGAGCTGGATAATTAAAGCTCAGACTTCCAAAAATCTCAAAAAATAAGATTTTATTTTACAAATTTGTTTGAAAAAAACAAAAGAGCACATGTACCCTATGTATATTAAAAAACAGTAGCGCAATGCGTTTCATAGGTAGGCTCAGGAACAGCAATACACTATAGGGAGCTAGCTGCTGATTAGTGACTGCACATATATGCCTCTTGTCATTGGCTCAATGAATGTGTTCAATTAGCTACCATCAGTGTATTGTTGATGCTTTAACAAAGGATACAAAGAGAATAAATGAAAGTTGACAATAGAAGTAAATGGGAAAGTGGTTTATAATTGTATGTTCTATCTAAATCATGAGAGAAAATAAATTTTGTTTCATGTCTCTGTATCTTTGCTTAAAAGATGTTTTACTTCTCTATTTTCATTTGATATTAAATGTATATAACGACAGATATTATCATGTATACTAGAGCACTGCACATATATAATTTAAGTCTCAGTCAGCAAGATTGCAAGTGTTGCGGTACGGCTATACCGCTGAAATATTGGCCATTGCGCGCGGAATATGCAGGTCTCCCGTATTACAAGTCGCTGCGGTACAGCTATACCGCTAGCGTTTTAGCCTTTACGCAACTCTCCATTCAGCACTCAAAAATGACTTTTGAGTGCGGGATTTTCATTGCGCCTGTATTACAGGTTGTGCGGTCTGGCTATAACGCTAGCATTATAGTTTATACCGTCATGATCCATTCTGCTATCTGAGACCAGTAGTTTTGTATTTTGCAAAACAAAAATGTTTCACAAAACTCATAACAAAATGTTACAAAGTACACTAACACCCATAAACTATCTATTAACCCCTAAATCGCCATCACCAGCATCGAAAATACTATATTAAACCTATTAACCCCTAATACGCAGCCCACCCTTATAGCCAACACTAAACATATTAACCCCTAAACCGCTGGGCTCCCACATTGCTACAACTATAATAAACTTATTAAACCCTAAACCGCCGGCCACCCAAAATCGATAATACTAAACTAAAACTATTAACTCCTAAACCCCCCCTAACTTTAAATTAAAATTACAATATAACTGCCCTAAAATAAATAAAAACTTACCTGTGAAATAAAAAATAACTAAGATTAAACTATAAATTAACCTAACATTACTATTTAAAAACAATTAAATAAACTAAAAATAAAAAAATCTAGGGCGCGATCCGATATATGGCGCAGGTTTTGGCGCAAGCGTGGAAACCTGTGCCGCCCGTAGTTTCAGCTCAAAACTCAAGCTATCTTATATACGGTGCCGTCAGATGCTAAAGTGCCGTAAGTCTGAAAAACTAGCGATGTCCAGAAATCTGCGTAAGTACAAATTTCTGGAGTCGCCAGTGACTTACGGCACTTTAGAAACTGCCGGCGCCTACAAAAACTGACTAAAGTACTGTATTAAATTTCCCGTACTGTCTAACACGCCTCCCAAACATAGCCCGACACATATACCCCTCTATCCGCTATCCCCCCTCACTCTCCTAATAATAAATGTCTTAACCCCTAAACCGCCGCTCCCGGACTCCGCCACACCTAATAAAGTTATTAACCCCTAAACCGCCGCTCCCGGACCCCGCCGCCAGCTACATTATCTATATTACCCCCTAATGTGAGCCCCCTACCCCGCCGCTACCTATTTTAACTATATTACCCCCTAATGTGAGCCCCCTACCCTGCCGCCATCTATTTAAACTATATTACCCCCTAATGTGACCCCCCTAACCCTAATTATATTAGGGTTAATCTAGTTATTATATTATATATATATTAACTATATTAACCCTATGTAACTCTAACACCCCTAACTTAATTATTATTGGATCTTATTATTGTAATTTAGTTTAGTGTATTTAATTGTATTTTAGTTTAGATATTTGTAGTTTATTTAATTTATTGATAGTGTAGGTGTATTTGTAACTTAGGTTAGGATTTATTTTACAGGTAAATTGGTAATTATTTTAACTAGGTAGCTATTAAATAGTTATTAACTACAGTATTTATTAGCTATTGTACCTAGTTAAAATAAATACCAAGTTACCTGTAAAATAAGTATAAACCGTAAAATAGCTACAATGTAATTATTAATTATATTGTAGCTATCTTAAGGTTTATTTTATAGGTAAGTATTTAGATTTAAATAGGAATAATTTAGTTAATATTATTAATATTATTTAGATTTATTTTAATACTAATTAAGTATATGTGTATATGTGATACCAAACCAGCGCAAATTACAAAGTCCCCCCTAAAAATACCCCCCCACCCAACCAACCCCCCAAAATAAAAAAACCTAAGTCTAAAAAAAAAACCTAAGCTACCCATTGCCCCTAAAGTGGCATTTGCATACGCATCAGCTCTTTTGTGCCCACTAAAATAAAAAAAAGCACTAATCTAAAAAAAAAAAAAACACCCCAAAAAATAAAAAAAAACACCTAACACTAACCCCAGAAAATCTACTCACAGTTCCTGAAGTCCGGACATCCATCTTCATCCAGGAGGCGTGAAGTTTTCATCCAGGCGGCGACATCTTCCTCCATCGCGGGGGCATCTTCTATCTTCATCCCGGTGGCGCGGAGCTGACCAGGACTGGCGGAGACAACGACATCCAGCGTGGATCCTCCTCTTCATGCGATCGTCTGCTGCACACTGAAGATTGAATGCAAGGTAAACCCTTTTATATTGGGGTACCATTGCATTCCTATTAGCTGAAAATTTCAAATCAGCCAAAAGGATGAGAGCTTCTTAAATTCTATTGACTGTTCAAATCAGCCAATGGAATTTAAGCAGCTCTCATCCTATTGGCTGATTTGAATTTTTTCAGCCAATAGGAATGCAACGGTACCCCAATATAAAAGGGGTACCTTGCATTCAAACTTCAGTGTGCGGCGGTGATTGCATGAAGAGGAGGCTCTGTGCTGGATGTCATCGTCGTCATCGCCACCGGTCCTGGTCAGCTCTGCATCGCCAAAGATCTGCACCCCCGGGATGATGATAGAAGATGCCCCTGCGATGGAGGAAGATGTCGCTGCCTGGATGAAGATGGATGCCCGGACTTCAGGAACTGTGAGTAGATGTTCTGGGCTTAGTGTTAGGTCTTTTTTATTTTATTGTTTTTTTTATTTTTTTATTAGGGCTTATTTTTATTTTAATGGGCACAAAAAAGCAGATTGGTTTATGTCCATTTCTCAAAGGGAACAGAATAGTAGCAGAGGGGTAAAACAATATTTTTTTTTTTTTTTTTTTAATTTTAAAAGAAACTTTATTTTGTCAAGATGCAGCATACAATAATAAAATGTGTTCAGTTCAATACAAAGATATAATTATATACTGGTTTCTCATGTAGCTGTTTACATGTAACAGAGGTTCCTCTGCAATAGAGGTGGAAAAGAGTTCTTTATTAGGCGCAGTCCTTTTCCTCTGTAATGCGACTTGACATCTCTCCAATAAAACATTCAATAATACAAACAAAAAGAACAGACAAATTCAGAATATAGCTATCATTATAATTATAACTATTATTTATGAAACTATGAAGAACAGTGTAAGAAGGTCTATGTATTGGATCAGACAAAAGGTAATGTGTAATTTGATGGGTTTGAGTTCTATTTAGCGTAGATTCTCGGGGGGCTCTGCCGTGGGTTGTGTATGTGCGAGACCTGTCAATAAGTGCGAGTAGTGCTGGGGGGTTCTTTTTTTTGGGGGGGGGGAAGATACTCCTCCCATATAAGGCGGATGGAAAGAAAGTCTTCTAATTTGCGTAGTTTTATATAGGGGTAAAACAATATTATCAAAAGTAGATTATTAGAATTTATAAGATTTTTCTATCCATCATTCCAGTGATTGGCATCCAAATTCCTATGTTTTCTTCTTTCTTTGCTTTTATTACACATTATAATTGAAAGGAGGTTATCTTTTAGAGTTCCTTAAAATAGAAAAAAAAGTTTTTTTTCTCATCAGTGCAGATTTTCTGTGTAAATTATAAAGTTTTCTATATCACATTAACCTATTAACATCAATTTCAGAGTTCAGATCTGTGGGTTGTAGGGTTTTCATCTGATATATGAGCTCAGCTTCCTTATAGAGGAGTTTATCCTCCAAGTTTCCCCCTCTCCAGTCTGGTTTAATCTTACAAATTCCCCAGAATCTTAAGTCATTTGAATGCTCGGTACAAAAAAGTTCCTTGGATTTTTTGCTTTTTTATATACTACCTTCGGGTATGGGGTTACCTTATCCCCTATTAAGGGGTTAGGTTTATACATAACTTTCTTTTCCCCATAGACATCAATGGGGATTGCTGTATAGTGATTGCCATTCCGCAATCGCAGGTGTTAGTTTTTTTCTAACACTTTCTCCCGATTGATGTCTATGGGGGAAAACGTGCACAAGCACGTCAAGTCAGGCCTTGGGTTTTGTGCGGTATGGAGCTTATCGCACCATATCGCACAACAAAAGAAGGTGTTTCAGTAACAGTAATGGCAGCGCTATGGAGAGTGCGATCCCGCTATTTTTTTTGCGTTATTTACGCACCCAGTTTAGCACACAACTTATAATATTGGTGAGTGTTTGTAATGACGCCTAATATGAAATTATATCTAAAATCATTACAGTGATCGGACTACTATAGAAAGGAAGGATACTAATATTCACTTTCCTATCCATCCTGATTATTGTGCAATTTACATGTTTTCAGCTTATATCTATTAATGGTGGTTTGGCTACAACACTCTTAGCACCTTTAGCACCAGTCCAATAGTACCGTAGGAGGAATCACTCCAGGTGCTGGAAAAAAGAGTGTGCACAAAGTTGAATACAGCAATTCATGTATAAAACTTCAAAACTTAATTGGTATCTTTAAAATAAAATACAAAATTTGCTTGCTGTTAAAACATTGTAGCTGGGCGACCAGAGCACAAGGGCAGATGCTTTTGTGCACACGCGCACTGATCAAGTGTTCAGGCGCACACATTGTATCTGTGTTTGTATTATAGTAAGCCAGCTTGTAGTAGTAGCATATGCTACAATATTAACTTTAAGTTTAAAGATACATTAAGTCCATGAGCTAGTGACGTATGGGATATACATTCCTACCAGGAGGGGCAAAGTTTCCCAAACCTCAAAATGCCTATAAATACACCCCTCACCACACCCACAAATCAGTTTTACAAACTTTGCCTCCCATGAAGGTGGTGAAGTAAGTTTGTGCTAGATTCTACGTTGATATGCGCTTCGCAGCAGGCTGGAGCCCGGTTTTCCTCTCAGAGTGCAGTGAATGTCAGAGGGATGTGAAGAGAGTATTGCCTATTTGAATTCAATGGTCTCCTTCTACGGGATCTATTTCATAGGTTCTCTGTTATCGGTCGTAGAGATTCATCTCTTACCTCCCTTTTCAGATTGACGATATACTCTTATATATACCATTACCTCTACTGATTCTCGTTTCAGTACTGGTTTGGCTTTCTACTACATGTAGATGAGTGTCCTGGGGTAAGTAAGTCTTATTTTCTGTGACACTCTAAGCTATATATGTGTTTAAACATTTATTTGCCTTGATTCAGGATGTTCAATATTCCTTATTTCAGACAGTCAGTTTCATTATTTGGGATAATGCATTTGAATAATAAATTTTTCTTACCTTAAAATTTGACTTTTTTCCTGTGGGCTGTTAGGCTCGCGGGGGCTGAAAATGCTTCTTTTTATGGCGTCATTCTTGGCGCAGACTTTTTTGGCGCAAAAAAATTTTTTCTTAGTCATTTCCGGAATCATACTTGTCACCGGAAGTTGTTTGTATTTGCGTCATTTTTTTGACGTTTTTTGCACCAAAGATGTCGGCGTCACCGGATGTGGCGTCATTTTTGGTGCCAAAGCATTTAGGCGCCAAATAATGTGGGCGTCTTTTTTGGCGCTAAAAAATATGGGCGTCATTATTGTCTCCACAGTATTTAAGTCTCATTGTTTATTTGCTTCTGGTTGCTAGAAGCTTGTTCATTGGCATTTTTTCCCATTCCTGAAATTTAAGGAATTTAAGGAATTTGATCAATTTTGCTTTATATGTTGTTTTTTCTATTACATATTGCAAGATGTCTCAGATTGACCCTGGATCAGAAGCTACTTCTGGAAATTCGCTGCCTGATGCTGGATCTACCAAAGTTAAGTGCATTTGTTGTAAACTTGTGGTAACTGTCCCTCCGGCTGTTGTTTGTGATGAATGTCATGATAAACTTGCTAATGCAAAAAATATTTCCTTTAGTAATGTTCCATTACCTGTTGCTGTTCCATCAACATCTAATACTCAGGGTGTTCCTGTTAACATAAGAGATTTAGTTTCTAAATCCATTAGGAAGGCTATGTCTGTTATTTCTCCTTCCAGTAAACTTAAAAAGACTTTTAAAACGTCTCATTTATCAGATGAATTTTTAAATGAACATCATCATTCTGATTCTGTTTCTGATGATGATTTCTCTGGTTCAGAGGATTCTGTTTCAGAAATTGACACTGATAAATCTTCATATTTTTTTAAAATGGAATTTATTCGTTCTTTACTTAAAGAAGTCTTAATTGCATTAGAAATAGAGGAATCTGGTCCTCTTGATACTAAATCTAAACGTTTAAATACGGTTTTTAAACCTCCTGTAGTTATTCCGGAAGTTTTTCCCGTCCCTGATGCTATTTCTGAAGTAATTTCCAGGGAATGGAATAATCTGGGAAATTCTTTTACTCCTTCTAAAAGGTTTAAAAAAATTGTATCCTGTGCCATCTGACAGATTAGAGTTTTGGGACAAAATCCCTAAAGTTGATGGGGCTATCTCTACTCTTGCTAAATGTACTACTATTCCTACGGCAGATAGTACTTCTTTTAAGGATCCTTTAGATAGGAAAATTGAATCCTTTCTAAAAAAAAAAAAAATTATTTATGTTCAGGTAATCTTCTTAGGCCTGCTATATCTTTGGCGGATGTTGCTGCAGCTTCAATTTTCTGGTTGGAGGCTTTAGCACAACAAATAACAGATCATAATTCTCATAGCATTGTTAATCTTCTTCAACATGCTAATAACTTTATTTGTGATGCCATCTTTGATATCATTAGGGTTGATGTCAGGTATATGTCTTTAGCTATTTTAGCTAGAAGAGCTTTATGGCTTAAAACTTGGAATGCTGATATGTCTTCTAAGTCAACTTTGCTATCCCTTTCTTTCCAAGGTAATAAATTGTTTGGTTCACAGTTGGATTCTATTATTTCAACTGTTACTGGGGGGAAAGGAACTTTTTTACCACAGGATAAAAAATCTAAAGGTAAATATAGGGCTGCTAATTGTTTTCGTTCCTTTCATCAGAATAAGGAACAAAAGCCTGATCCTTCCTCTACAGGAACGGTTTCTGTTTGGAAACCATCTCCAGTCTTGAATAAATCCAAGCCTTTTAGAAAGCCAAAGCCAGCTCCCAAGTCCACATGAAGGTGCGGCCCTCATTCCAGCCCAGCTGGTAGGGGGCAGATTACGATTTTTCAAAGAAATTTGGATCAATTCGATTCACAGTCTTTGGATTCAGAACATTGTTTCACTAGGGTACAGAATAGGTTTCAAGATAAGGCCTCCTGCAAGAAGATTTTTTCTATCTCGCGTTCCAATAAATCCAGTGAAGGCTCAAGGATTTTTGAAATGTGTTTCAGATCTAGAGTTGGCTGGAGTAATTATGCCAGTTCCAGTTCTGGAACAGGGTCTGGGGTTTTATTCAAATTTATTCATTGTACCAAAGAAGGAGAATTCCTTCAGACCAGTTCTGGATTTAAAAATATTGAATCGTTATGTAAGAATACCAACATTCAAAATGGTAACTATAAGGACTATTCTGCCTTTTGTTCAGCAAGGGCATTATATGTCCACAATAGATTTACAAGATGCATATCTGCACATTCCGATTCATCCAGATCATTTTCAGTTTCTGAGATTCTCTTTTCTAGACAAGCATTATCAGTTTGTGGCTCTGCCGTTTGGCCTAGCAACAGCTCCAAGGATTTTTACAAAGGTTCTCGGTGCCCTTCTATCTGTAATCAGAGAAAAGGGTATTGTGGTATTTCCTTATTTGGACGATATCTTGGTACTTAATCAGTCTTCACATTTAGCAGAATCTTATACGAATCCACTTGTATCGTTTCCCTTATGCATGGAAATTCTAGGTCTTATGACTGCTGCATCAGACGCGATTCCCTTTGCTCGTTTTCACATGCGACCTCTTCAGCTCTGTATGCTGAACCAGTGGTGCAGGGATTATACAAAGATATCACAATTAATATCTTTAAAACCGATTGTACGACACTCTCTGACGTGGTGGACAGATCACCATCGTTTAATTCAAGGGGCTTCTTTTGTTCTTCCAACCTGGACTGTGATCTCAACGGATGCGAGTCTGACAGGTTGGGGAGCTGTATGGGGGTCTCTGACAGCGCAGGGGGTTTGGGAATCTCAGGAGGCGAGATTACCAATCAACATTTTGGAACTCCGTGCAATTTTCAGAGCTCTTCAGTCGTGGCCGCTTCTAAAGAGGGAGTCGTTCATTTGTTTTCAAATGGACAATGTCACAACCGTGGCATATGTCAATCATCAAGGAGGGACTCACAGTCCTCTGGCTATGAAAGAAGTATCTCGAATACTTGCATGGGCGGAATCCAGCTCCTGTCTAATTTCTGCAGTTCACATCCCAGGTATAGACAATTCGGAAGCGGATTATCTCAGTCGCCAGACTTTACATCCGGGCGAATGGTCTCTTCACCCAGAGGTATTTCTTCAGATTGTTCAAATATGGGGACTTCCAGAAATAGATCTGATGGCTTCTCATCTAAACAAGAAGCTCCCCAGGTATCTGTCCAGATCCAGGGATCCTCAGGCGGAAGCAGTGGATGCATTGTCATTTCCTTGGAAGTATCATCCTGCCTATATCTTTCCGCCTCTAGTTCTTCTTCCAAGAGTGATTTCCAAGATTCTAAAGGAGCGTTCGTTTGTTCTGCTGGTGGCTCCAGCATGGCCTCACAGGTTTTGGTATGCGGATCTTGTTCGGATGGCTACTTGCCAACCATGGACTCTTCCGTTAAGACCAGACCTTCTATCGCAAGGTCCTTTTTTCCATCAGGATCTTAAATCATTAAATTTGAAGGTATGGAGATTGAACGCTTGATTCTCAGTCATAGAGGTTTCTCTGACTCCGTAATTAATACTATGTTACAGGCTCGTAAATCTGTGTCTAGGAAGATATATTATCTAGTCTGGAAGACTTACATTTCTTGGTGTTCTTCTCATCATTTTTCTTGGCATTCTTTTAGAATTCCTAGAATTTTACAGTTTCTTCAGGATGGTTTGGATAAAGGTTTGTCTGCAAGTTCCTTGAAAGGACAAATTTCTGCTCTTTCTGTGCTATTTCACAGAAAGATTGCTAATCTTCCTGATATTCATTGTTTTGTACAGGCTTTGGTTCGTATAAAACCTGTCATTAAGTCATTTTCTCCTCCTTGGAGTTTGAATTTGGTTTTGGGGGCTCTTCAAGCTCCTCCGTTTGAACCTATGCATTCGCTGGATATTAAATTACTTTCTTGGAAAGTTTTGTTTCTTTTGGCCATCTCTTCTGCTAGAAGAGTTTCTGAATTATCTGCTCTTTCTTGTGAGTCTCCTTTTCTGATTTTTCATCAGGATAAGGCGGTGTTACGAACTTCATTTAAATTTTTACCTAAGGTTGTGACTTGTTACAACATTAGTAGAGAAATTGTGGTTCCTTCATTGTGTCCTAATCCTAAGAATTCTAAGGAAAGATTGTTGCATTCTTTGGATTTAGTTAGAGCTTTGAAATATTATGTTGCAGCTTCTAAGATTTCCGAAAGACTTCTAGTCTATTTGTTATCTTTTCCGGTTCTAGGAAAGGCCAGAAGGCTTCTGCCATTTCTTTGGCATCTTGGTTAAAGTCTTTGATTCATCATGCTTATGTTGAGTCAGACAAAACTCCGCCTCAAAGGATTACAGCTCATTCTACTAGGTCAATTTCTACTTCCTGGGCGTTTAGGAATGAAGCTTCGGTTGATCAGATTTGCAAAGCAGCAACTTGGTCTTCTTTGCATACTTTTACTAAATTCTACCATTTTGATGTGTTTTCTTCTTCTGAAGCAGTTTTTGGTAGAAAAGTACTTCAGGCAGCTGTTTCAGTTTGATTCTTCTGCTTAAAATTTCAGTTTTTTCATTATAAAGATTAAAACTTTTGATTTGGGTTGTGGATTATTTTTTCAGCGGAATTGGCTGTCTTTATTTTATCCCTCCCTCTCTAGTGACTCTTGCGTGGAAGTTCCACATCTTGGGTATTCATTATCCCATACGTCACTAGCTCATGGACTCTTGCTAATTACATGAAAGAAAACATAATTTATGTAAGAACTTACCTGATAAATTAATTTCTTTCATATTAGCAAGAGTCCATGAGGCCCACCCTTTTTTTGTGGTGGTTATGATTTTTTTGTATAAAGCACAATTATTCCAATTCCTTATTTTTTATGCTTTCGCACTTTTTTCTTATCACCCCACTTCTTGGCTATTCGTTAAAATGATTTGTGGGTGTGGTGAGGGGTGTATTTATAGGCATTTTGAGGTTTGGGAAACTTTGCCCCTCCTGGTAGGAATGTATATCCCATACGTCACTAGCTCATGGACTCTTGCTAATATGAAAGAAATTAATTTATCAGGTAAGTTCTTACATAAATTATGTTATATATATATATATAGACCTCATATCTTTGAGCCCTTTTTTAAAAAATACTTTTTATTAGAACTGTATTTTTAGATGTATTTTTGATGTGTTTTGTGACACTTTTTTGACTCACGTAACAGTTAACCAGAGCTCTGAAATCACAGTAATCATTCTAGTGTAAAATGCGATTGAGCTCACTTACTCGTATTTGCTTTCAACTTGCAATACCAGCGGAATTTAACTTGCACGCATAGCAGATATTGCTTGCATGCAAACGATAGAGCTCCACTCGTAGAGGCATATTTAACAAATGTCTTGCGGACCTGATCCGACAGTGCAGATCAGGTCCACAAGAAATCGCTGAATGCAGAGAGCAATACGTTCTCCGTATTCAGCATTGCACCAGCAGCTCACAAGAGCTGCTGGTGCAACGCCGCCCCCTGCTGACTCGCAGCCAATCGGCCGACAGCAAGGAGGTGTTAATCAACCCGCTCGTACTCGATCGGGTTGAATTCCGGCGATTCCTGTCTGCCTCATCAGAGCAGGCGGACAGGGTTATGGAGCAGCGGTCTTTGTGACCGCTACTCCATAACTTGTGTTTCTGGCGAGTCTGAACACTCACCAGAAACACGGGCCGTCAAGCTCCGTTCGGAGCTTGATAGATAGGCCCCGTAATCTAGCCCCAGATTTGTAACTTAGAATTTCAAAGTGCCACGAATTGTCTAAACCAGTTCTTTTATTTCCAAGATGGCAATGGGCATGGAAAAGTCACACTGTGCACGCTAAGCTTTATCATGCATGCTCAGTGTCACGTGTGTTAGGTAATTTACAGAATCAGTGAAACAACTGTTAAGCCTTAATGGTTCTACTATCAACAAATTAAAGGGACATAAAACCCAAATGATTTATTTCATGATTCAGAAAAAGCATGTGATTTTAAACACCTTTCAACTTTACTTCTATTGTCTGATTTGTTTTCTTCTCTTGATATCCATTGTTGAAAATTATACCTATGTAGACTCAGAAGCTGCTAATTGGTGGCTGCACATATATGCCTCATGTTATTGGCTCATCCAATGCATTCAGCTAGCTCCTAGTAGTGCATTGCTGCTTCTTCAACAAAGTATACCAAGAGAATTAAACAAATTAGATAACAGAAAGTTGTTTAAAATTCTATTTCTTTCATATAGGTGGCGAGATTTGTTACTGATGGGATATACATTACTACCAGGAGGAGGCAAAGTTTCCCAAACCTCAAAGCCTATAAATACCCCACCCACCTCACTCATATCTCAGTTCAATCTTTGCTTCCTTTGGAGGTAGTTAAAGTAAGATGTGCTTGAGTGATAGGTGCTTCAGTGTATATTGAAGTCCGTTTTTTCCCTCAGAGTACAGCGTTTGTCAGAGGGATGTGAGGGGAGTTTGCCTGAGGTTATCATGTTATACCTCTGTTTAAAACCTTCTATGGGCTATCTGTAAACCGGTCGCAGGGATTCATCTGCCTCCCTTTATAGTTCAACATACTCCCATATCTGTAGCTCTGCTGATATGTTTTAAGCACTGGTTTGGCCTGTCTGCATTAGTGGATGAGTGTCTGCCACATTTACGGTAAGTATTGGTTTCTCCTAAGACACTCCTAGCTAATTTGGACACTTTTTGTTTAAAGTTTAAAGCTTTATAGTATATGTATCTTGCAGCCCAGGGACATTAGTTCTTTTCTCCGCTTAATATATAAGACATATTTCGCTTTTTAACTTCCTTTAGCTTTCTGAGGATGGATTTTATTATACAATTATACCGCGGCTATGCGTTAGTTTCGTTCTTTGCTCTGCCACATTTATATGCTTACCTTTCGCCGTGTAGCGTCTTTTTTAAACCCACCCTTTATGATGTCATTTTTGCGCCATTTTTGAACGTGCTTTTCTTGCCGCTTTTTTTTGCCGCACTTTTTTGGTAAATAGTTACTCTTTGCATCTCTTAGCCGCCTCAAATTTTATATAGGGGATTTATATTTCTACACATAAATTATACTTAAAGCTCTATAAATAAGTGTTTTTATGACTATTTATTTATCTTAGCAAAGATTTTTTCAATCCGTAAAGTCTTTTTAAGCAAAGTTTTTTTCTAAAATGTTTTAATTAATTTTACTTTTTTCCAATTTTCTGTCATAATGAAGCATCCAACTTCTGTCCCTGAAATCACCATAGGACCTGAGTCTGTTGAACACCTTTCTACCAAAGCTAAGTGTGTCATCTTCAGCAAATTTATGTGACTCATGTACAGTATTATTTCTATCACAACCTAATGATGTCTCTATGGTTTCAAATGCTCCTTCTGTTTCAATTTTACAGATGGATGTAGATGGCGTACCCCCAGCAATGAAGACATTTATTGCTGCTTCAATTGAGAAAGTGTCAGGGTTTTTCCCCTGCTTTGTTTGCCATGTGCCATTTTACTCACCTCTCTTGCTGAGTCTGGTGCGTGTGTGATGCTGCTCATTTCCTGCATGCCCTCTTATGGTCAGACTGGTGTACAATCATCATCCGTGTGAGACAGGTTGCAGTCTCAGAATTATGATGTTACCACTTATTATTTAAAGGGCCTCTGTTCAGTATGCTTTGCCCTTGCGCTGTCTCAGACCTGTTTGTGAGTTCCAGTTCGTGTGTATTACCTGGCTGTTTGACGTCCCTCCTGGTTCCTGATCCCTGGTTTGTTCCTGACTCTGCTGTTCTCCTTGTTCCTGATTCCGTCTCGTCTGGCTACTCGCTTTGGCTCCTGACTCGGCTCGTCTGACTATTCGCTTTGGCTCCTGACTTGGCTCGTCTGACTACCAACTCTGGCTTTGACTCCTGGCTTGTTATTTGACTTGTGAACTTTTTATTAATTTTTTCTATTAATAAAGGTGTGATTATTTTTGCACTTCTCTTCTCAGTCTGATTCCTGGCACCCTGACATTACACAAGGACCATGAATCCTGATGGTGCTAATAATCCACCTTTATCTACCATCATTTCCAGGATGGATGAACAGGATCACCGTTTGGATCAATTTGCACTAGTCCTGCAAACCCCTGCTGATTCACACTGCACATTTGGACCAAAGTGTCCCGCAAGTTGTGGCTGCTCCTGTTTCCGCTGCTGCACCTAGTCCTACCAGGAGCATGTCCAGTTCTGCACCTCTACCTCAGCGATATGGAGGTGATCCTATTCAGTGCAGAGGGTTTTTGAACCAGGTTGGCATTTACTTTGAGATGTTACCTCAGGCGTTTCTCTCTGACACAGCTCTTGCCTGGGCTAATCCCTTGTGGGAGACTAATAAACCTGTGATTTCAAATTACCCTAAATTTGTGGCCTCCTTTCGAAGGGTATTTGATGTTCCGGCTCGCTCCTTCTCTGCTGCTAAACAACTCATGTCCATTCAGCAAGGTACAAGATCTGTTGCTCAGTATGCCATTGAGTTCCGTATGCTTGCCGCAGAGGTAGGTTGGAACAATGAAGCCCTTATTGCTGCCTTCTTTCATGGGCTCTCTGATGCGATTAAAGACGAAGTTTCTGCCAGAAATTTACCAGAGGATCTCAAGGCATTGGTGTCTTTTTTTATCTTAATTGACATCAGACTCAGAGAGAGACCCTCTTGCAAGGAGCGCTTGCTGAAGCCTCCGGTTCCGTTGTCTCCTACGTGTTCTTTCCCACCTATGCCTCCCTCTCCTCCCATGCCTCCTAGTCCCGAGTCACCAGGTACTGCTGAGCCGATGCAGTTGGGATTCACGCATCTCTCCGCGGTGGAGAGGGCCTTTAAGAGGAGTTACAGGGCCACCTTTTAAAGTCTTGTCCTAGACGGCCGGGAAACGCTCGCACCTAAGGTCCTGTTGGGGGCAGACCTTGGGTGGTTTATCCTCATCCCCGGAACCGATAAAGGAGAAACCTTTGGTCACGGTTGTCCTTTCCTGGGTGGACTCCCCCATAGTCACCCAGGCTCTTGTTGACTCTGGTGCTGCAGGCTATTTCATTGACACTGCTTTTGTATCAAAGCACTCCATTCCTGTTTTGCCTCAGTCTGTTCCATTTGCTATTGAGGCCATTGATAGCAAGCCCCTTCAGCCCACACTCGTTACTCACGAAACTGCTCTGTTATCTATGGCTGTTGGGACTCTACATTTTTAAACCCTCCAGTTCCAGGTGATAAATTCTCAGCATTTTCCAGTTGTTCTGGGTTATCCCTGGCTCCAGAAGCAAAATTCCAGTCTCGACTGGCGCAGGTCCAAAATTTTGTCATGGTCTCCGCAATGTATTTCCACTTGTCTTCAGAAACCAGTTAAAGTCTTGTGCACTTTTTCGGTATCTCAATTGCCAGAGGACTACCGAGAGTTGTTAGACGTTTTTGACAAGGTGCGTGCCGGTATGTTGCCTCCTCACCGATCTTACGATTGTGCCATAGACCTGCAACCTGGATCCATTCCTCCTCGGGGCTGGGTTTACCCTCTGTCTGTTGCAGAGAATTGTGCTATGGAGGAGTATGTTGCCGATTCTCTGTCGCGGGGGATCATCCGCAAATCCTGCTCTCCTGCAGGGACTGGCTTCTTCTTTGTGAAGAAAAAGGGTGGCGAGTTAAGACCATGCATCGATTATAGGGGTCTTAATCTTCTTACCATTAAGAATGCTTACCCAATTCCTCTCATTATGGAACTCTTTGTCCGCCTCGAGGGAGCTACGGTCTTTTCTAAACTTGATTTTTGAGGAGCGTAGAATCTCGTTAGGATCAAGGAGGGCCACGAATGGAAAACAGCATTTAACACAAGGAGCGGGCATTATGAATATCTTGTCATGCCCTTTGGCCTATGTAATGTTCCTGCTGTTTTCCAGGAATTTATTAATGATATCCTACGAGATATGTTGCAACAGTGTGTTGTGGTGTACGTAGACGACATCCTCATACACTCACCCACACTTGAGGCTCATCGTTCTGATGTTACACGGGTTCTTCAGAGACTACGTGAGAACGACCTGTTTTGTAAACTCGAGAAGTGTGAGTTCCATCAGACTCAAGTAACCTCAATAGGTTATGTTATCTCCGTTGCAGGGTTCTCCATGGATCCTGACAAGTTGTCTGCAGTTCTGCAGTGGCCTCGCCCAGTTGGTCTTCGTTCTATTCAACGTTTTTTAGGGCTTTGCCAATTACTATAGAAAGTTTATTAAAAACTTTTCTTCTTTGGTCAAACCACAATCACAAACATGACCCGTAAAGAGAATGATCCTCTCCATTGGTTACCTACTGCCATTAAGGCCCTTGATAGTCTTAAGACTGCCTTTGCTGCCACTCCAGTTCTGGCTCATCCTAACCCTGTCCTGCCTTTCATTCTTGAGATCGATGCGTCTGAGACTGAAGTAGGTGCCCTCTTGTCTCAATGTCCTATGGCTGACGGTTCCTTGCATCCGTGCGGTTTCTTCTCTAAGAAATTGTCTCCAGTGGAGTGCAATTATGAAATTGGCGACAGAGAATTACTGGCCATAATTTTGGTACTCAAAGAATGGAGGCATCTTCTCGAGGGTACTAGCGTTTTTGAAGAGTTTTATGGCTTAAGTCTTGGAATGCTGATGTGGTCTACAAGATGAGATTAATATCACTTTCTTTTCAGGGTAAGAATCTATTTGGTTCACAATTAGATTCAATTATTTCTTCCATTACTGGAGGTAAGTCATTTTTTTTTGCCTCCAGACTTTAGATCTAAAGGGAAGTTCAAGGCTCCAAATCATTTTCGTTCTTTTCAAAACAAAGATCAGAAGCCTAGAACTAGATGGGAGTGATTGTCCCAGTTCCTCTGCAGGAACAAGTAAAGGGTTTTTACTCACATCTATTCATTGTACCAAAAAAGGAGAATTCCTTCAGACCAATCTTGAAAACACTAAACAAATTTGTGAGAATTCCAAATTTCAAGATGGAAACTATAAGGATTATTCTGCCTTTCATTTAGCAAGGTCATTATATGTCCACACTAGACTTACAGGATGCTTATCTTCACATCCATATTCATCCAGATAATTTTCAGTTTCTGAGATTCTCTTTTCTAGAAAAGCATTTTCAGTTTGTTGCTCTTCCATTTGGCCTAGCAACAGCACCAAGAATATTTTCAAAGGTTCTCAGTGCCCTTCTATCTGTAATCAGAGAGCAGGGTATTGCGATGTATCCTTATCTAGACAATATCTTGGTTCAAGCTCAATCTTTTCATTTAGCAGAATCTCACACAACTCAACTATTGTTGTTTCTTAAAAATCATGGTTGAAGGATCAATTTTCTAATGAGTTTCTTGATTCCTCAGACAAAGGTCACTTGTTTGGGATTCCAAATAGACTCAGTGCTCATGACTCTTTCGATGACAGAAGAGAGACGAATAAAGTTAAACAAATATTCTGATCAATATCTTAGACTCCGTGCTCTTTTCAAAGCTCTTCAAGCTTGGCCTCTTTTGAAGAATGAACCTTACTTTTATTTTCAAACAGACAATATCACAACAGTGGCATATGTCAATCATCAAGGGGAACTCGAAGTTACCTAGCCATGAAAGAAGTATCTTGGATACTTTCTTGGGCAGAAACCAATTCCTGTCTCATCTTTGCGATTCACATCCTAGGTGTGGACAACTGGGAGGCAGATTATTTCAGCCGTCAGTCACTACACCCGGGGGTATGGTCTCTCCATCAGGATCTATTCTTCCAAATTGTTCAAATTTGGGATCTTCCTCAAATAGTTTTTATGGCCTCTCATTTGAACAAGAAACTTCCCAGATACCTTGTAAGGTCACGGGATTCTCAGGCAGAAATGATGGATGCTCTAGCAGTCCCTTGGTCATTCCAGTTTGATTATATATTTCTCCACCACTAGTTATACTACCAAGAGTGATTTCAAAAATCAAGATGGAACAATAATCTGTAATTCTGATTGCTCCTGCGTGGCTTCTCAGGATTTGGTATGCCGATCTAGTTTGGATGTTCAGCTACCCGCCATGGCATCTTCCTCTAAGACCAGACCTTCTGTCTCAAGGTTTCTTCTTTCATCCAGATCTAAAATCTCTGAACTTAATAGCGTGAAGATTGAACGCCTAGTTCTCAGGCACATAGGTTTTTCAGACTCTGTGATTAATACTATGATTCAAGCAAGGAAACCTGTCTCCAGGAAGATTTATTATAAAGTTTGGAAAACTTATATTTACTGGTGTTCCAATCATAATTTCTCTTGGCAGTCATTTAGAATGCCTAGATTTCTACAATTCCTTCAAGTGTTAGGTTTTGAATAAACTCTTGATAGTGGAACACAACTGCAGTTACGACCAAAATTGTTTGTTTGTTACACAATTCTGTCTAAATCCTTTATTGCAAAAAGGACTCTTTCAGATTTGTGAATTTTGCTCAAATTCAGAAAAAGAACATGGTTTGTATACAGCAACTGGCTGCAATGAAAAACTTATATAATCTGATGTATATCTTAGAGAGACAACAACAGAAATAGAGTAAAGAACTGGAGAAATAACGGAACAAATGCAGCAGCAATAAAAAGTCTTTCCCAGCAAGCAAGTGACTTAATTCAACAAAGCAGTTTATGCAGGAGATATGCCTTATTACTTTCAAGGAAAAGCAGGATCTTTGCAGAGAATAAACAGTTAAGCAGATATTAGTTGATGCTTTAGTAATTAAGTAGTTGCAGTAATAGCCATAAGTAATTTAGCAGATTATGGGTTAGTAAAGCGGTAATGCGGTTAAATAGTGTGGTACCTGAAACTCATACACAAATATCAAGTCTATTCGGTAGTAGTCCGTTCCAACCGCAAGCAGGGAGAAAGTTTGTTGGTGCCGGGCCCGGAGTGGAAGTGACGTCACGGTTTGAATCCTATTGCGGGCTGCTGTTTAGCTGTGTTGAAAGTATGAGCTGCAAAAAGAATGAAGCAGCTAGTTAAACAAAACGAAAGTTGTACAATTCCTCACTTGAATATAAGGCAGAAGATAATGATGTCTTTGAAGGTATAAACGGCAAACAAAGTCTTTTGAATCCTGCTAAGATACCAGCAATTGATTATAGGTAAGCTGGAACATGCAGGACTGAGAAAGTTTGTAATCCAATCTGTATGTAGAAACTTCAATACTAAGCACAGAGTGCAAGGGGAGCACCTGTCTTAAGGAGTAGTTAGCGAATCAGCAGTCAGTGGGAGTAACTGGGAGTGACAAGGAAAAGAAGAGAACAGAGTCTTACATGACCCCCTTCTCAAGGGAGCTGTTCCACAGCGATTGGCCGAGGCCTATCAGGATGGCGACGATGGAACATTGATAGAAGACGAGGGGAGTTGAGATTGGAAAGAGGTTCCTAGGAGTCCTCATCACTGGAATAGTTTTTCCATCTTACCAAATATTGAAGGATCCCATTGGAATATCTGGAATCTAGTATGGAGTCAACTTCATATTCATTATCATCCAAAGGTAAAGGCGAAGGAGGTAATAGAGTCTGGTTATGTCTCGTAGGAATATATGGTTTCAAAAGGGAAACATGAAAAGTGGGATGAATTCTTAGCGAGTTAGGAAGCTCCAATCTGACAGCATTGGCATTAATAATCTTTTGAATGGGAAAAGGACCAATGAATAGACTGGCCATCTTCTTGGAAGGGATTTGTAGTCTTAAATTTTTTGTAGAAAGCCAGACTAAATCACCAACAGTATATTCAGGTGGTTTTCTTCTTCGAAGGTCATAAAAGTGTTTTTGTGACTTCTGGGCATCTAGAATATTCTCTTGTATAGTTTTGAAATTTTCTTGTAAAGAATTATGTATTTCATTGAGCAAAGGAGAATCTGAAGAAGTAAAGGATATAAAAGAAAACTTAGGATGGTAAGCATAATTTGCAAAGAAAGGAGTCATCTTTGTGGAAGAATTGGTTGAATTATTATAAGCAAATTCTGCCATTGAGAGATATTTAAACCAATCATTTTGATGATAAGAACAGTAGCACCTCAAATAATGTTCAAGCCACTGGTTTAATCTCTCTGATTGTCCGTTAGTCTGGGGGTGAAAGGCTGTGGAGTATCGATGGTCAATGTTAGTAATTTCACATAATTTGGTCCAGAATTTTGAGGTAAATTGTGATCCTCGGTCAGTTGTTATGATAGAAGGAAGTCCATGTAACTTAACAATATGATCAATGAATAAGTGAGCAGTCTCTGAAGAGGTTGGTAATTTGTGGAATGGTAGAAAATGAGCCATCTTAGTAAAAACATCAATGACAACAAGTATAGTGGTCTGGTTACTTGATGGAGGTAAGTCGACAATAAAGTCCATTGAGACATGGTGCCAAGGTTTATCGGGAACTGGTAAAGGCATGAGTAAACCAAAAGGTGGTTTTCGTTCAGGCTTACAAGTGACACAAACCCTGCATGTGTTTATATAATCAGAAATAGATGATTTCATCTGAGGCCACCAATATGTTCGAGAAACAAGTTCATGTGTCTTTTTAACACCAGGGTGACCAGCAAGAGGGTTATCATGGCAAGTCTGAATGATAAGTGTTCTCATAGAATTAGGCACATATATCTTTTGACCTCGGAAATACAAGCCATGGTTTTTAAGCAAATCTGGTTCAGGAGGTGTTGGTTGTTTTTTACAGAAATCTCTTAATTCTGTTAAGATAGGAGTAGTGATACCAATGAAACATTCAGGAGAGACAATGTCTTTCCTGATAGGCAAGTCAATTGGAGGTTTAGGAATTCGGGACAAGGCGTCAGCTTTTGCGTTTTTGTTGGCAGGTCTGTAAATAATTGAGAAATTAAAACGGTCAAAATAAAGACTCCAGCGAACCTGTCTGGCAGAGAGTGTTTTGTTAGATTGTAAATACTGTAGATTCTTATGATCCGTATAAATGATAATTGGTAAAGTAGTACCCTCCAGGAGATGTCTCCAGTGTTCTAGGGATCGACGTATAGCCAACAATTCCTTATCTCCGATGGCATAATTACGTTCTGCAGGTGTCATAAGTTTGGAGAAATAAGAAATTGGATGAAGGGGTTCTGATAAGGATTTTTGTTGGGAAAGTACAGCACCAATAGCATAGTCAGAAGAATCAACCTCCAAAGTATACTGATAAGATGGGTTAGGAAATTGAAGAATAGGTGCAGATGTGAACCTGTTTTTTAAGTGAACAAAGGCGTTTCTAGCATCATTCCCCCAGGTAAAAGGAATGGAAGAACCAGTTAGAATCGTAAGAGGTTTTACGATTTTAGAAAACCCTTTTATGAATTTCCTGTAGTAGTTGGAGAATCCTAGGAAGCGTTGTAAATCTTTCCTAGATTTTGGTTCTGGTCAGTTCAGAACAGTGTCCACTTTTTCTTTTTGCATTTGAATTCCTGAAGGAGAGATGTTATATCCCAAGAAAGAAACTTTAGTAGTATGGAATTTACATTTTTCTAATTTAGCGTAGAGTTTATGGGCTCTGAGACAGGCGAGTACCTGTCGAACATGTTTCACATGATCCTCCATAGTTCTTGAGTATATGAGAATGTCATCTAGATAAATAACTAGACATACATCAAGAAGATCACGAAATACATCATTTATGAAGTATTGAAAAGTGGCAGGGGCATTACATAGGCCGAACGGCATTACAAGATATTCAAATAGGCCATATCTGGTCCTAAATGCCGTCAGCCATTCATGCCCCTCTTTTATTCTGATGAGATTGTATGCCCCTCTTAAATCAAGCTTAGTAAATATGGAAGCGTCAGAGAGCCTCTCAATCATCTCTGGAATTAATGGCAGCGGATAGCGATTTTTGATAGTACATTTATTCAACTCGCGATAATCAATGATGGGTCTAAGACTGCCATCTTTGTTGCGAACAAAAAAGAAACCAGCACCAGCTGGGGATGTGGAAGGTCTAATAAAACCTTTTTTTAGGTTTTCTTCAAGATACAATTTAAGTTCTTCGAGTTCTGGATTACTTAAGGCATAGAGATGTCCAAAAGGAATTCGAGCACCAGGTTGAAGATCAATAGGGCAATCATAAACCCTATGAGGGGGTAGGTTCTCAGCCTCAGTCTTACTGAAAACATCTTCAAACTCAATATATTGTATGGGTAAAGAGTCAGAGGGAACAGTTGAATGTAATAATAATGGACAAGGAAAACAGGTAGTTTTGCAATAAGCAGAAATAAACTTTATTTTGAAAGGAAACCAAGTAATTGTGGGGTTATGTACTTGTAACCACTTTAAACCCAAAACTAAAGAAAAATGGGGCGAAGGGAGAACGTCAAAAGATAACATTTCAAAATGTCCATCAATGTTAAGCTTTATAGGGATAGTCTCAAAAATTATAGGACCAGAAAACATAAGTGAACCATCAATGACCCTAATAGGTATAGGAGTCTTCTTCTTGATGAGAGGGATTTTGTTTTTGATACAAAAATCATGATCTAAATAATTCCCAGTAGCCCCAGAATCTATGATGGCATCATTAATCATTACTTGACTTTGAAGCAGCTGTAAAGAAACAGATAAAGTACAATAAGTATTTTGTATAGATGATTGAAACGAAGTATACAGGTAATTAGACTTACTTTTCTTATTCTTTAATAGAAGTGAACAATCTTGAACAGTGTGAGATGCATTAGCGCAATACATACATAAATTTTTTATGCGCCTGCGTTGTTTTTCTTCTTGAGTCAGGGGACCTCTCATAAAACCATAGGTTCTGCAGTTGTTTTAGTAGGAGTAAATGAGTTAGAAAGAGATGAGGAGTAAGAACTTTTGGGTTTGTATTCAATAGCGTATTTTTCAGCTTTTCTTTCTCTTAAACGGCGATCAATCTGAATAGCCATCTTCATAAATGTTTCTAGAGTCTGGGGAAGCTCAATTCTGGCGAATTCATCTTTTAGTGTCTCTGAAAGACCGAGACGGAATTGGTTGCGGAGAGCAACTGGGGTCCATAATACATCTGTAGAGTACTGCTTAAAGTCTGTGATGTACTCTTCTACAGGTCTTTTCCCTTGTTTGAGACTCCTCAAAGTCATTTCTGCAGTGAGCTGCACATCTGTGTCCTGAAACATTTCATCCATAGCATTGACAAAATCATCCAGAGAGCCGAGAATAGGATCTTGGTTTTCAATAAATTTATCTGCCCAATTTCTGGGGTCCCCCCTGAGAAAGGAAATGGTAGTCAAAACTCTCACTCTCTCAGTGGGGTATGTTCTAGGTTTCATGGAAAAAAGAAGTTGACAGGCATTCTTAAATGATCTGTATGTTTTTCTGTTACCAGAGAAAAGATCTGGAAGTGACAATTGTGGTTCAGTAATATTTTCAGCCTGATTACCTTTAACAGCAATAGAGTCCTTTATTATGTTACGTAGAGCTTCATTTTCAATCTGTAATTCACGCATGCCTTGTGAGAGCTGGTCAACCTTTTGAGTAAGGTTGTAAACAATTTGGCGCAAATCTGCTGGTTCCATAGTGTTGAGGCTTAGTATTATGTTAGGTTTTGAATAAACTCTTGATAGTGGAACACAACTGCAGTTTGTTTGTTTGTTACACAATTCTGTCTAAATCCTTTATTGCAAAAAGGACTCTTTCAGATTTGTGAATTTTGCTCAAATTCAGAAAAAGAACATGGTTTGTATACAGCAACTGGCTGCAATGAAAAACTTATATAATCTGATGTATATCTTAGAGAGACAACAACAGAAATAGAGTAAAGAACTGGAGAAATAACGGAACAAATGCAGCAGCAATAAAAAGTCTTTCCCAGCAAGCAAGTGACTTAATTCAACAAAGCAGTTTATGCAGGAGATATGCCTTATTACTTTCAAGGAAAAGCAGGATCTTTGCAGAGAATAAACAGTTAAGCAGATATTAGTTGATGCTTTAGTAATTAAGTAGTTGCAGTAATAGCCATAAGTAATTTAGCAGATTATGGGTTAGTAAAGCGGTAATGCGGTTAAATAGTGTGGTACCTGAAACTCATACACAAATATCAAGTCTATTCGGTAGTAGTCCGTTCCAACCGCAAGCAGGGAGAAAGTTTGTTGGTGCCGGGCCCGGAGTGGAAGTGACGTCACGGTTTGAATCCTATTGCGGGCTGCTGTTTAGCTGTGTTGAAGGTATGAGCTGCAAAAAGAATGAAGCAGCTAGTTAAACAAAACGAAAGTTGTACAATTCCTCACTTGAATATAAGGCAGAAGATAATGATGTCTTTGAAGGTATAAACGGCAAACAAAGTCTTTTGAATCCTGCTAAGATACCAGCAATTGATTATAGGTAAGCTGGAACATGCAGGACTGAGAAAGTTTGTAATCCAATCTGTATGTAGAAACTTCAATACTAAGCACAGAGTGCAAGGGGAGCACCTGTCTTAAGGAGTAGTTAGCGAATCAGCAGTCAGTGGGAGTAACTGGGAGTGACAAGGAAAAGAAGAGAACAGAGTCTTACATCAAGATGGTTTAGATAAAGACTTATCTGCCATTACCTTGAAAGGACAAATATCTGCTATTTCTGGTATGTTTCCCAGAAAGATTGCTCATTTTCCAGACATTAATTGTTTTGTTCAGGCTTTGTCTAGAATAAATCCATTATCTAACTTGCTTCATTCTCTTAATATACATTGCTGAAAAGCATATCTAGATAGGCTCAGTAGCTGCTGATTGGTTGCTGCACATAGATGCCTCATTTGATTGGCTCACCCGTGTGCATTGCTATTTATTCAACAAAGGATATCTAAAGACTGAAGCAAATTAGATAATAGAAGTAAATTGGAGTGTTGTTTAAAATTGTATTTTCTATCTGAATCATGAAAGAAATGTTTTGGGTTTAGTGTCCCTTTAATTATAACAATATTAACAGGGAAATTGTTGTTCCCTCTTTGTGTCCTAATCCTAAGATTAATGCTGAAAATCATTACATTCATTTGATGTTGTTAGTGCTTTAAAATATTATGTTGATGCCACTAAAGACTTCAGAAAGGCTTGAAGTCTATTTGTTATTTTTTTCTGACTCAAGAAAGGGTCAGAAAGCTTCTGCTATTTCTTTAGCCTCTTGGTTAAAACCTCTGATTCACAAAGCTTATTTGGAAGCGGGTCAGTCTCCGCCTCAGAGAATTACAGCTCATTCTACAAGATCAGTGGCCACCTCTTGGGCTTTCAAGAATTAATCTTCAGTTGATAAAATTTGCAAAGCAGCACTTGGTCTTCTTTGCATAATTTTACAGAATTTTACCATTTTGATGTTTTTGCCTCTTCAGAAGCAGCTTTTGGTAGAAAGGTTCTTCATGCAGTGGTCACTCTTTGATTTTTTTGCCTATAAGTTTTTTAGTTATTAAAATAGTTTATTTTTAGATTTAATTTCTCAGTGAAAAAAAATCTATTTATATTTTATCCCTCCCTTTATTTTTTGTTACTCGTGGATTTCCACATCTTGGATATTATATCCCATCAGTAACAAATCATGGACTCTCGCCACCTATATAAAAGAAAGCATAATTTATGTAAGAACTTACCTAATAAAGTAATTTCTTTCATGGTGGTGAGAGTCCACAAGGTCCTCTCCCTCTTCTGGGTTGCTTTAAATGAGCACATCTTTTTTCCTGTTCCTTTTTTCCATGGCTTTTTTCTTACTCCTTTTTTATACCTCACTTCTTGGCTATACGATAAACTGAGATATGAGTGAGGTGGGTGTGGTATTTATAGGCTTTGAGGTTTGGAAAACTTTGCCTCCTCCTGGTAGGAATGTATATCCCATCAGTAACAAATCATGGACTCTCGCCACCATGAAATAAATTAATTTATCAGGTAAGTTCTTACATAAATTATGTTTTTCAATTTAAATCATGAAAGAAAAAAAATTGGGTTTCATGACCCTTTAACCCCTTCACCCAAATAGATGGGTGAAGGGGTAAAGTACGTTTTGCGGTACTTTGCTCATCATACCACAAGACATATACACGTCTGAGCTTCAGGAAGCTCCAGCAGTCTCGGCTGTTAAGCGAGAGCTGGAGTTCCTGAGTTCCAGGCATCTGCCTGCATATGGAACCAGAGTGCGATCGGTGCTCTGGTCCCATACGAGGGCAGATGCCTGATCGTTACACACAGTGACACTGCCTGAGAGCTATTTCAGGTAGGGATCAGCAGGTGGGAAGTTTCAGGTGGGACAGTAATCTCTAAAAGCTAAAATTAACCTTACAAGCTTCCTTATTAACCCTTTCACTGCCGGTAATAGAAGTGTGTTGCACGGCTGCAATTAGTGGCCTTCTAATTACCAAAAAGCAAGGACAAAGCCATATATGTCTGCTATTTCTGAACAAAAGGGATCCCAGAGAAGATGTAAACAATTTCAGTAAGAAACCCAAAGATTGTGAAAAGATTAATGATTTTTTTTATTTGATCGCATTTGGCGGTGAAATGGTGTGAAACATACCAAAATGGGCCTAGATCAATACCTTGGGTTGTCTACTTAAAAATATATTTATAATTTTGACGGGTAAATAAAAAAAAAACAAGGCTTTATCTCTGTTTAAATGGAGTGATAGCAAAAATGCTAAAACTTCTACGGTATTTTGGGCAAGTTTTTCTCTGAAAGTCCTGGTATTGAAGGGGTTAATGTATGTTTTGTTGGCAACAAATTATTTAAATAATTGGTCTGTATTATGGACATAAAGAGGTCAAACCATTACTTTGTTTGTAGCTGTCAGAAAAGGGGTAAATTACTATTATATTAGTTACTAGCATTTAGGGGTTAAACCATTGATCGTTTTGAGATGGGAACAAATGGGTTAATTATAGCTCCATATGTTACAAAATAATTAAACTGTTCTGTTTTACTAGCAAATGGAGTCAACCTACAGCTCTAAAAGGTAATGAAAGAAAAGAGTTAAACATATCTCTTTGTGTTACTGGAACAAATAGTAATTTAACTTTATTTCTGACCTTATAAACATTGCCCAGATAATTATTACATTAACTGTAATGTGAACCCCTCATTTATAAATTGTCATTATAATCCATCTATGTCCCTTTAAGTGGCTCGAATTATAATCTGAGACAGACACATACTGACGTTTTCCTGATAAAGATTTAAACCAATTAAAAACATGTAGTTCAGTCCATTACACTGAAGCTTAATTAGTGCGGTTAACAGTATCAAAAGTCTTTGCATAATTTATGAACGCTGTACTATCAATGCTATTGCCAGACTGTGTGGCTTTGCATATTCTTAAGAGGGTTGTTTCTTTGTAATCATCTGGATGACAGCCAAATTGTAACTGATTTAAGGAAAGTGTATAATTAATACAGATCACATACGTTTTTGCTTAGGTTGACATATCTATATAGGAGCTTAATAATAGGAATATTGCTTCTCATTTTTCTTCATGCAATAAAAGAGGGTTCAGCCACTCAATACTTCAATTATACTTTACACATAATTATTTACAGCAAAAATATGACATTGGAAAGATGTCAAGAGCTGGGATTTACTCTTAAAATAATGTTCTAATTAAATGAATACTCACCTGTAACTATATGCTTTATTTATCAAGCAATGCTTTGAAACCCTTGCTGTGAACATTCCCTAATGTGGAATTATATCACTTCGAGCTTGCTTTTGCAGAGTGATTGACAGGCCCTTATAAAGAGGGTTTAGTTGCACAAGAGCAGTGGGTAGCACTGCACAAGAAGTTGTTTGTGCAATAATAAATGGGGATCTAGATGTTTAAACCTGGTAAGGTTTTAAACATACAATGAAAGTTGGTGTTCCTGGTGGTTACTTCTGTGCAGGGCAGGCAAAGTGAGCTTTGCTCTTGGTAATGCAATGTTAACCAATTTGTAGGGATGAAATACATAGTACCTAATGAGCAGTTATTTTATTAATAACATTTTGTATCAAATTATTACACTAGAATATTGCTGCAGCATACTGTGGTGAGTGACAACAAGAAACACAGCTAGATCACGAGTTTTGTTGGTAAGGCTGTGCGGTGCTAACGCTCCTTTTTTCTTACCGCTCCCTTTAAACAACGCTGGTATTACGAGTTTTCTGCTAGCCGGCATTAGCCTCAGAAAAGTAAGCGTTGAGCAAAATTTAGCTCCACATCTCACCTCGATACCAGCGTTGCTTACGGTAGCGGTAAGCTGGCAAAACGTGCTCGTGTACGATTTTTCCCCATAGGAAACAACGGGGCTGAGCTGGGTGAAAAAAAAAACCTATCACCTGCAAAAAAGCAGTGTTCAGCTCCTAACGCAGCCCCATTGTTTCCTATGGGGAAAGAAAATTTACGTCTGCACCTAACACCCTAACATAAACCCCGAGTCTAAACACCCCTAATCTTACACTTATTAACCCCTAATCTGCTGCCCCCGCTATCGCTGACACCTACATTATAATTATTAACCCCTAATCTGCCGCTCCGGACACCGCCGCCACCTACATTATACTTATAAACCCCTAATCTGCTGCCCCCAACATCGCAGACACCTACATTATAGTTATTAACCCCTAATCTGCCCCCCCAACGTCACCGCAACTATATTAAATTTATTAACCCCTAATCTTCCGCCGCCAATGTCGCCGCCACTATAATAAAGTTCTTAACCCCTAAGTCTAAGTCTAACCCTAACCCCCCTAACTTAAATATAATTTAAATTAAACTAAATTAATTTAACATAATTAAATAAATTAATCCTATTTAAAACTAAATACTTACCGATAAAATAAACCCTAAGATAGCTACAATATAACTAATAGTGACATTGTAGCTAGCTTAGGATTTATTTTTATTTTACAGGCAACTTTGTATTTATTTTAACTAGGTAGAATAGTTATTAAATAGTTATTAACTATTTAATAACTACCTAACTAAAATAAGTACAAAATTGCCTGTAAAATAAATCCTAACCTAAGTTACAATTACACCTAACATTACACTATCATTAAACTAATTACCTAAACTACCTACAATTAATTACAATTAAATTAAATAAACTAAATTACAGAAAATAAAAAAAGAATTACAAGAATTTTAAACTAATTACACCTAATCTAATCCCCCTAATAAAATTAAAAAGCCCCCCAAAATAAAAAAAATTCCCTACCCTATACTAAATTACAAATAGCCATTAAAAGGGCTTTTTGCGTGGCATTGGCCCAAAGTAATCAGCTCTTTTACCTGAAAAAAAAAATACAATACCCCCCAACAATACAACCCACCACCCACACACCCCTACTCTAAAACCCACCCAATCCCCCCTTAAAAAACCTAACACTAACCCCCTGAAGATCACCCTACCTTGAGCCGTCTTCATCCAGCCGGGCACAAGTGGTCCTCCATACGGCAGAAGTCTTCATCCGATCGGGGCAGAAGAGGTCCTCCAGACGTCAGAAATCTTCATCCAGACGGCATCTTCTATCTTCATCCTTCCAGAGCGGAGCGGGTCCATCTTCAATCCAGCTGATGCGGAGCATCCTCTTCAAACGATGTCCTAACGAAGAATGAAGGTTCCTTTAAATGACGTCATCCAAGATGGCGTCCCTTGAATTCTGATTGGCTGATAGAATCCTATCAGCCAATCGGAAATTAAGGTAGGAAAAATCCTATTGGCTGAAGCTATCAGCCAATCGGATTGAAGTTCAATCTGATTGGCTGATCCAATCAGCCAATAGGATTGACCTCGCATTCTATTGGCTGATTGGAACAGCCAAGCACTTTTTTTTTTTTTTACAGTGTATTGGAATAATGGAGTAAACTGCCATTTGCTAGATTGTGTGCCATGTACTTAAGTTACGGCTATCCTCAGAATTAATAGTAATAGTTTTGAACAACTAGCTTCCCAGTTTCTTTGAGGGGGCCAGGGATCCTCAGGCACAGTTTGTGGAAGCTTTAGTAGTTCCTTGGTGGTTTTGACAGGCCTAAATATTTTTCTCCTCCTGTTGTGTTACTAAGGGCAATACCCTGGATAAAGCAGGAGGCATCATTAGTAATCCTGATTGATCCAGCTTGGTTTTGTAGGATTTAGTTTGCAGTATTGGTACAGATGTCTAGTTGTCTTCCGTGGCCTCTTCCTATGTGTCCCGACATTTCTGTTTCAAGCTACATTTTTTTCATCAGGATCTAAGATCTCTAAACTTGATGGCTCGGAGATCCAATGCTTTGTTTTAAATACATTTCTTTTACAAAGATATGACGAGTCCACGGATTTTATCCTTACTTGTGGGATATTAACCTCCTGCTAACAGGAAGTGGCAAAGAGCACCACAGCAGAGCTGTATATATAGCCCCTCCCCTTCCCCTCCACCCCCAGTCATTTTCTTTGCCTGTGTTATACTAGGAAGACATGGTAAAGTGAGGTGTTAGTTTTAGTTTCTTCAATCAAGAAGTTTTTTTATTTTAAATGGTACCGGTGCGTACTATTTTCCTCAGGGGGATATGGAAGAAGATTTCTGCCCTGAGGTTTGATGATCTTAGCATTTGTAACTAAGATCCACGCTGGTTCCCACAAGACTTCTGAAGGTAACCATGAGACATCTTCAGTGTGGAGACCGGTTTCATGCTACAAGCAGCATTAAGGTATGTGCAGCCTTTTTTTCTGAGGAGACTTGGTGTATCAGAACTGGCTGGCATTATTTTCCTGTATGGGAATGGGGTAAGCTGTATAACCTATTTTAATAAGAGGGGTGTTACTGGAGTCCCTATTTTATATTTATCATTAGTTGATATTTGGGCATTATGTGACATGGGAGACAATATAAAAAACGATGTTTTATGTTTTTTTATTTTTGGCACTTAAAACTTATTGGTTTTATGCTTGAAGGTTATTACAGTGTGATTCGCCTTATCTCATATTTCATTCTGATAAGGTGGTTTTATGTACCAAACCTGGGTTTCTTCCTAAGGTTGTTTCGAATAAGAATATTAATCAGGAAATTGTTGTTCCTTCCTTGTGTCCTAATCCTTCTTCTAAGAAGGAGCGTCTGTTACATAACTTGGACGTGGTCTGTGCCTTGAAGTTTTACTTGCAGGCGACTAAGGATTTCTGTCAATCATCTTCATTATTCATTTTTTATTCTGGAAAGCCTAGGGGTCAGAAAGCTACGGCTACCGCTCTTTCTTTTTGGCTGAGAAGTATCATCCGCCTGGGATACGAGACTGCTGGACAGCAGCCTCCTGAAAGAATTACTGCTCATTCTACTAGGGCTGTGGCTTCCACATTGGCTTTTAAAAACGATGCATTTGTGGAACAGATTTGTAAGGCTGCGACTTGGTCGTCCCTTCACACTTTTTCCAAATTTTCCAAATTTGATACTTTTGCTTCTTCTGAGGCTATCTTTGGGAGAAAGGTTCTTCAAGCAGTGGTGTCTTCCGTTTAGGTTCCTGTCTTGTCCCTCCCTTTCATCCGTGTCCTATTGCTTTGGTATTGGTTTCCCACAAGTAAGGAAGAAATACGTGGACTCGTCATATCTTTGTAAAAGAAAACTAAATTTATGCTTACCTGATAAATTACTTTCTTTTACGATATGACAAGTCCACGGCCCTCCCTGTTATTTTAAGACAGGTTTATTTTATTTTTTGAAAACTTCAGTCACCTCTGCACCTTTTTAGCCTTTCCTTTTCTCTTCCTATAACCTTCGGCCGAATGACTGAGGGTGGAGTTGAAGGGGAGGGGCTATATATACAGCTCTGCTGTGGTGCTCTTTGCCACTTCCTGTTAGCAGGAGGTTAATATCCCACAAGTAAGGATCAAATCCGTGGACTCGTCATATCGTAAATGAAAGTAATTTATCAGGTAAGCATAAATTTAGTTTTTTAGACATTTTTTGGGGTGTAATAAAACAAATGTCTTTATCCAGTTTCCTAATTTATAAACTGAAAATAGTAGCACAGACCTGATAGTACCCAAAAACTTAAAGGGACACTGAACCCAAATGTTATCTTTCTTGATTCAGATAGAGCATGAAATTTTAAGCAACTTTCTAATTTACTCCTATTATCAAATTTTCTTCATTCTCTTGGTATCTTTATTTGAAATGCAAGAATGTAAGTTTAGATGCCGGCCTATTTTTGGTGAACAACCTTGGTTGTTCTTGCTGATTGGTGGATACATTCATCCACTAATAAAAATGTGCTGTCCAGCTTAGATGCCTTCCTTTTCAAATAAAGATAGCAAGAGAACGAAGAAAAATTGATAATAGGAGTAAATTAGAAAGTTGCCTGCTCTATCTGAATCATGAAAGTAAAATTTTGGGTTCAGTGTCCCTTTAACCTCTTCTCATTCCTATCTGAATTTTATACTTAAAGGACCACTCAGTGCAGTAGAATTGCATAATTAACCAGTGCATAATAAAAAGATGATTTTACACATACTCTTAATTTCATATAAGCAGTAGATTTTTTTCGGACAAATTTATACTTATACGTATACCCTGTGAGCTTGTGCACATGCTCAGTAGGATCTTGTTCCCCAGAAAGTGTGCATATAAAAAGACTGTGCAAAATGTGATAATGGAAGTAAATTGAAAAGTGTCTTAAAACTTTTGCTCTATCTGAATCATAAAAGTTTATTTAGACTTGAGTGTCCTTTTAAAGGACAATCTAATCAAAATTAAACCTTCACGATTCAGATAGGGCATGCAATTTCGAAAAAAAATTCAATTTACTTTTATCATCAAATTTGCTTTGCTGTCTTGGTATTCTTTGTTGAAAGTTAAATTTAGGTAGGCTCATATGCTAATTTCTAACCCTTGACAGTTAGAAAGCTCTAGGTCATGTGCACCATTCATTATGCCCACTCCTATGGAGTTACCTAGGATTCAGCACTGATTGGCTAAAATTCAAATTTGTCAAAAGAACTGAAATAAGGGGGCAGTCTGCAGAGACTTAGGTACAAGGTAATCACAGCGATAAAAAGTATATTAATATAACCGTATTTGTTATGCAAAACTGGGGAATGGTTAATAAAGGGATAATCTATCTTTATAAACTATTACAATTCTGGAGTTGACTGTCCCTTTAATTAATTCTCATGAATAGCCTTATTTTATGCACATGGCAAACAATCATGCACTCTCTTAAAGTATTTGTCCTTACTACCCCTTATTCTTATTCTGGTACTCCCCCTTTCATCATCAGAATTATTAAATCTTTTAAAAGGACAAGAAAGTCAAAATTTAAACTTTCATAATTCAGACAGAACATGTAATTTTAAGGCATTTCCATTTATCAAATTTACTTTGTTCTCTTAATATCCTTTGTTCAAAATAATATGTACATATGCCTCTGTGCACTACTGGGAGCTGGCTGGTATTAGTGGTTACACACATATGCCACTTATTATTGGCTCACCAGATGTATTGCTGCTCTGGGGCCCCTTTGCAGAAGTTAAACACTCAGTTATATACTACAATTCTTGTCATTTGTGAAGTTACCGCTAAGATAATGTTATGTAATTCTGCACTATAGCATTATATATAGCATTATATAGCATTATTCTGTACGTTTACTGTCACTTTAAGTCATGCAGCATATATGCAAAAAGGTGACTGGAATATATCACATGATCATTTTTATTTACTAGAAAAATGAAGGATGGAAATGCATTTAAATATCACATTGTTATGAGACTATGGGGCATATTTATCAAACTCCGTATGGAGCTTGATGCTCCGTGTTTCCGGTGAGCCTTCACGCTCGCCGGAAACAGACGTTATCAAGAAGTTGTGAAGCAGCAGTCTAAAGACCGCTGCTCCATAACCTGTCCGCCTGTTCTGAGGCGGCGGACAGAAATCAACCCGATCGAATACAATCGGCTTTATTGACACCCCCTGCTAGCACGAATCTGCAGGGGGCGGTATTGCACCAGCAGTTCACAAGAACTGCTGGTGCAATGATAAATGCCGACAGCGTATGCTGTCGGTATTTATAGATGGGCAGCGATGTGCAGCGGACATGATACGCTACTTTGTATCATGTCCGCTAAATCCAAAAAAATAATTTCATGATTCAGATAGAGAATACAATCTTAAGCAACATTCCAATTTACTTCTATTATCTAATTTGCTTCATTCTTTAGATATCCTTTGTTAAAGAAATAGCAATGCACATGGGTGAGCCAATCAGACGAGGTATCTATGTGCAGCAACCAATCAGCAGTTACTGAGCATATCTAGATATGCTTTTCAGCAAAGTATATCAAGAGAATGAAGCAAATTAGACAATAGAAGTAAATTAAAAAGTTGTTTAAAATGGCATGCTCTATCTAAATCATGAAAGAAAAATATGCCCCTATCAGTGCAATGATTACCTTGCAGTGTGTTTTTAAAAAATAAAATTATATATATATATATATATATATATATATATATATATATATATATATATATATATATATATATATATATATATATATATTAATTTGATACCAACAAATAATTAATTGTCTTTTGTCCCCCTGCCTCCCTAGCCCCCCTCATAGACACCCATGTTAGGATTATTCCTTTTTGGCCAGTGAGCTTCTGTACCATGCAAAACATTTAATTATTTTTCCCTACTTTTCCTGTACTTTAAAGGGCCACTGTAAGTAAATATTTTCTATGCCTGTTACTAACTAACTACCCCAAATACGCTTTTTATCAATAGCATTTCATTAACATATCTCTACCGTATATCAGAAATCTTGTCTGCAAATTTAATTGTTTTCCAAACCCACTCCGTGGGTATCCTTTGCTCTGTACCAATCCGTTTACAATACCTAGGTTTCAAAATGGCGCTTTAAACACAAACAGCTAGATTTAGAGTTTTGTCGGTAACGATTGGCTGATCCAATCAGCCAATCAGATTGAGCTTGCATTCTATTGGCTGATCGGAACAGCCAATAGAATGCGAGCTCAATCTGATTGGCTGATTGGATCAGCCAATCGGATTGAACTTGAATCTGATTGGCTGATTCCATCAGCCAATCAGAATTTTCCTACCTTAATTCCAATTGGCTGATAGAATCCTATCAGCCAATCGGAATTCGAGGGACGCCATCTTGGATGACGTCCCTTAAAGGAACCGTCATTCGTCGGGAAGTCGTCGGTGAAGATGGATGTTCCGCGTCGGCGGGATGAACTACATGGATCCGGAAGAAAGAAGATTGAAGATGCCGCTTGATAGAAGACTTCAGTAGGATCATGGACCTCTTCAGCTCCCGCTTGGATGAAGACTTCAGCCGGATCATGGACATCTTCAGCCCCCCGCTTGGGCTTGGATCAAGACATCGGAGGCTCTTCTGGATCGATCGGTGAACCTGGCGTGGTGAAGACAAGGTAGGGAGATCTTCAGGGGCTTAGTGTTAGGTTTATTTAAGGGGGGTTTGGGTTAGATTAGGGGTATGTGGGTGGTGGGTTGTAATGTTGGGGGGGGGGTATTGTATGTTTTTTTTTACAGGCAAAAGAGCTGAATTCTTTGGGGCATGCCCCGCAAAGGGCCCTTTTCAGGGCTGGTAAGGTAAAAGAGCTTTGCTATTTTAATTTTAGAATAGGGTAGTGCATTTTTTTATTTTGGGGGTCTTTGTTATTTTATTAGGGGGCTTAGAGTAGGTGTAATTAGTTTAAAATTGTTGTAATATTTTTCTAATGTTTGTAAATATTTTTTTATTTTTTGTAACTTAGTTCTTTTTTATTTTTTGTACTTTAGTTCGTTTATTTCATTGTATTTATTTGTAGGTATTGTATTTAATTAATTTATTGATAGTGTAGTGTTAGGTTTAATTGTAGATAATTGTAGGTAGTTTATTTAATTTGTTTATTGATAGTGTAGTGTTAGGTTTAATTGTATAGGATTTATTTTACAGGTAATTTTGTAATTATTTTAACTAGGTAGCTATTAAATAGTTATTAACTATTTAATAGCTATTGTACCTGGTTAAAATAAATACAAAGTTGCCTGTAAAATAAATATTAATCCTAAAATAGCTACACGTATTTAGCTTTAAATAGGAATAATTTATTTAATAAGAGTTAATTTATTTCGTTAGATTTAAATTATATTTAACTTAGGGGGGTGTTAGGGTTAGAATTAGCTTTAGGGGTTAAAAAATTTATTAGAGTAGCGGTGAGGTCCGGTCGGCAGATTAGGGGTTAATGCTTGAAGTTAGGTGGCGGCGATGTTAGGGAGGGAAGATTAGGGGTTAATACTATTTATTATAGGGTTATTGAGGCGGGAGTGAGGCGGATTAGGGGTTAATACATTTATTATAGTAGCGGTGAGGTCCGGTCGGCAGATTAGGGGTTAATAAATGTAGGTAGGTGGAGGCGACGTTGGGGGCGGCAGATTAGGGGTTAATAAATATTATGTAGGTGTTGGCGGTATTAGGGGCAGCAGATTAGGGGTACATAGGGATAACGTAGGTGGTGGCGGTGTGCAGTCGGCAGATTAGGGGTTAAAAAAAATTAACAGAGTGGCGGCGATGTGGGGGGACCTTGGTTTAGGGGTACATAGGTAGTTTATGGGTGTTAGTGTACTTTAGAGCACAGTAGTTAAGAGCTTTATGAACCGGCGTTAGCCCAGAAAGCTCTTAACTCCTGGCTTTTTTCTGCGGCTGGAGTTTTGTCGTTAGATTTCTAACGTTCACTTCAGCCAAGACTCTAAATACCGGCGTTAGAAAGATCCCATTGAAAAGATAGGATATGCAATTGGCGTAGGGGGATCTGCGGTATGGAAAAGTTGCGGCTGGAAAGTGAGCGTTAGACCCTTTCCTGACTGACTCCAAATACCAGCGGGCGGTAAAAACCAGCGTTAGGAGCCTCTAACGCTGGTTTTGACGGCTAACGCAGAACTCTAAATCTAGGCGAATGTTATTGGTTTAAGTATTTTGAACATGCAGTGCTGAAAATAGTGGGCAGGATAACGTGACATCATCGGCGAATAAAAGATATAACTTTTAGAACGTTATGAAACTTCGTTTTGGAGAAAATATAGGTCAGTAGGTTTTAATTAATGTTTATTAACTTTAATATGTCAGTTGTTTAGCTTAAAAATTATAACAGAAAGTAATCCTTTAAAGGATTACTTTCTGTTATAATTTTTAAGCTAAACAACTAACATATTAAAGTTAATAAACATTAATTAAAACCTACTGACCTATATTTTCTCCAAAACGAAGTTTCATAACGTTCTAAAAGTTATATCTTTTATTCGCCGATGATGTCACGTTATCCTGCCCACTATTTTCAGCACTGAGTGTTCAAAATACTTAAACCAATAACTTTGTGTTTAAAGCGCCATTTTGAAACCTAGGTATTGTAAACTGATTGGTACAGAGCAAAGGATACCCACGGAGTGGGTTTGGAAAACAATTAAATTTGCAGACAAGATTTCTGATATACGGTAGAGATATGTTAATGAAATGCTATTGATAAAAAGCGTATTTGGGGTAGTTAGTTAGTAACAGGCATAGAAAATATTTACTTACAGTGGCCCTTTAAGTCTGAAATGTGTACATTAGCCCTCACTCTTGATCCCACAATGTATATTTGTCATAACTGAGCAGTAATTTTAATCCTTGGCTACCAATACTACACAAATCAATCATTTTTTTGGCTGCCAGTAACATGAGTAAACGGAAATGATTAGACCCCCTTGACTTCCCCTCACATCTTTCTGCTCTATATTTGTAATGCATTTCGGTGTAGAAGGTATTTTATATTTAGCTAACATTCAAGGACTTTAAAAAACTGGACAGTGTCAAGTATTTATGTGAAGATTTTACTGTACAGCCCTCTCAAATACTGCACTGTCCAGTTGAATACTGGACACCTGGTAACCCTAGCTGCAAAGTAAATCATGTTTTGCTAACATAATGACAGTGACTAACTGTTTCTTCTCTAGAATCAAGTCTAGAATTGTCTACCCTACATAAATGGTGGGTGGAATTTGACTATTGAATAGCAATTGTAGCAAACAAGGTGTTAATGCATTCAAAACATTTTCACACTCACCTAGTATGTTAATTTTATGTGCAACTGCAGAAAAATATTGTGTTTACAAGTTTACTGTCCCTTTAACTGTGAAAGAAGACTGAAAATGTTTTGATCACATGATAGCTTCAGAAAATAATCCAGCTCTGGAAACAAGCTGACGAGCGGCCATGATAAATGTATGTTATTAAAATTATTGTTGTACAGCAATGCAGTTAGCAAAATTGTCTCTACAGATTACTTTTGGTGGGATTTAAGATCTTTAATCAGAGTCTTACAGCACTGCCTGTGAAATAAATGTCTGGACTGGTGCCAGGGAGTCTGAATGTAAAAAGCACAGCCTCTCTGGCACCCGACAATGCCAGACTGGCATTGTGCAAACTTAGCTGCAGTTTCCCACCAGATAGGTTTATGATGAATAACAAAGGGGATATCACATTGGCTGCACAACTCAGTTCTCCATAATTTACAAGGTGTGTGGTTAAGACTTTTGCCAACTTCATAAGGATAATACATTTTTTTTTTTACTAAAATCTTAATATCCAATGTGTGTGAGGTATGAGCAGGAAAAAAATCACAAACAATGTTGAGAGATGATCTAAAATCAACCATATTAACGAGTAGGGTTTTTGTACATTGTTAATTAACCCCCCCCCATAAAGTCATTAATTTAATTGGCATTTTCTGCACTATTAAACTATAAGGGCCAGATTATGAGGGGAGCGCTAACAGTTACGCGCAAGCAAAAAGTAGTTTATCGCGCCTGCACACGTCAGTTGTTTCGCTCATATTACAAGTTGAAGGCAAACGCGATCGTGCTAGCGGAATTGAAATTAACGCTCATCGGGATAGCACGTACTTAGAGCTCTGGTTAACTGTTTCGTGAAACAAATAAGTGTCACAAAACACATAAAAAGTACATTACAAATTACAGTTACACTCATAACACTAATAAAAAATATTTTTACAAAATTGCATAAACATTTTTAAGGGCTCAAAGATATGAGGTTTCAGGTGTTAGAAAAATAATAATCATGTATATATAGGTATAAATATATATTTATTTCATACAGGTGGTGAGAATCCACGGTCCATTACTCATGGGAATTACTCTTCTCTACCAGGAGGTGGCAAAGTTTTCCAAACCCCAAGAGCTCTATAAAACCCCTCCCACCTAACACATACCTCAGTCTTTACTTTACCTCCACTGGAGGTGGTTGCAGAATAAAGATGTGCATATGATTCTTCAGAGAAAGGGGTTTTAAGTCTATATTGAGGCCTCAGTTCCAGTCAAAGTACAGTGCTTGTCAGAGGGATGTATTTGGGGTATGGTTTATGTTGCTTTGTTTTCACCTCATGGGAAATCTTTCATAAACCCTCTGTAATCGGTCGCAGGTGATGTGTCTTCTGCCTTCCTTTATGGATCTACAAATATACTCCTATTCCATAACCTCTGCTGATATGTTTCAGTACTGGTTTGGCTGTCTGCTAATTGATTGCTAGTCGACAAGTGTCTATTGGTAAGTATATTTTATTTTTAAATAATAGTAACATATAGATACTCATTTAGCTTTGTTTTGGTCACTTTTTGATTTAACAGCCCCTGATGCTCCTGTTTCCGCACGAGCCTTCAGGCGGACAGCAATCAACCCGATCGAATATGATCGAGTTGATTGACACTCCCTGCTAGTGGCAGATTGGCTGCAAATCTACAGGGGGTGGCATTGCACAAGCAGTTCACAAGAACTGCTTGTGCAATGCTAAATGGCGACAGCATATGCTGTCGGCAATCATCAATGTCTGTCGGACATGATCCGCTGAGCGGATCATGTTGGACAGACTGATGATAAATCGGCCTCATAGAGTTTATCTTTATATATTTTGATATATATGGTCCTTGGACAGATCTTTCACTATTTCCATTGCTTTTGTGCACTTCCTTTTTTTTGTGCTCTTAGTTTTTTGCACTTCTGGATTGCGTACATCGGGTTTTTGCACATTGGGTTAGCGCATGTCCTTTAGTCTCTTAGGTGCTGCAGTTATTTTTGTGTGCTGGGTTTGTTTGTCGATTTAGCGCACATCCCCTTAGTTTTCATTTGTGTTGGTGTACGCACATTTGCTTAGTTATGCGTGTCAGGTTTTTTGCGTGCACATAATATTATTTTCTCCTGTTCTTCTAAGCTTGGTTTAGCGTGCATTATTACTGTAAAAGCTAATTAGGTGGGGGTAAAAGGTTTCCTTTCTTGTAGAGCTTTTTAAGGGGTTTTAGAGTGTTTATTGCATTGATTTGCCATATGCTACAATGGAGCAACAGGATTCTGTCCTTAAATTTACCCAAGAAACTGAATCCCCTTAACACCTTTCTACCATTGTTAGGTGTGCTTATTGTAAAAAAGCTGAAGTGCCTTCTTTAGCTCATTTATGTGGCTCATGTTTAGATTTCTTTCATGTAATTAACAAGAGTCCATGAGCTAGTGACGTATGGGATATACATTCCTACCAGGAGGGGCAAAGTTTCCCAAACCTTAAAATGCCTATAAATACACCCCTCACCACACCCACAAATCAGTTTTACAAACTTTGCCTCCAAGGGAGGTGGTGAAGTAAGTTTGTGCTAGATTCTACGTTGATATGCGCTCCGCAGCAAGTTGGAGCCCGGTTTTCCTCTCAGCGTGCAGTGAATGTCAGAGGGATGTGAAGAGAGTATTGCCTATTGAATGCAGTGATCTCCTTCTACGGGGTCTATTTCATAAGGTTCTCTGTTATCGGTCGTAGAGATTCATCTCTTACCTCCCTTTTCAGATCGACGATATACTCTTATATTTACCATTTCCTCTACTGATTCTCGTTTCAGTACTGGTTTGGCTTTCTACAAACATGTAGATGAGTGTCCTGGGGTAAGTAAGTCTTATTTTCTGTGACACTCTAAGCTATGGTTGGGCACTTTATTTATAAAGTTCTAAATATATGTATTCAAACATTTATTTGCCTTGACTCAGAATGTTCAACTTTCCTTATTTCCAGACAGTCAGTTTCATATTTGGGATTATGCATTGAATTATCATATTTTTTCTTACCTCAAAAATTTGACTTTTTTCCCTGTGGGCTGTTAGGCTCGCGGGGGCTGAAAATGCTTCATTTTATTGCGTCATTCTTGGCGCGGACTTTTTTGGCGCAAAAATTCTTTTCCGTTTCCGGCGTCATACGTGTCGCCGGAAGTTGCGTCATTTTTTGACGTTATTTTGCGCCAAAAATGTCGGCGTTCCGGATGTGGCGTCATTTTTGGCGCCAAAAGCATTTAGGCGCCAAATAATGTGGGCGTCTTATTTGGCGCTAAAAAATATGGGCGTCGCTTTTGTCTCCACATTATTTCAGTCTCATTTTTCATTTGCTTCTGGTTGCTAGAAGCTTGATGTTTGGCATTTTTTCCCATTCCTGAAACTGTCTTATAAGGAATTTGATCTATTTTGCTTTATATGTTGTTTTTTCTCTTACATATTGCAAGATGTCTCACGTTGCATCTGAGCCAGAAGATACTACAGGAAAACCACTGCCTGCTGGATCTACCAAAGCTAAGTGTATCTGCTGTAAACTTTTGGTAGCTATTCCTCCAGCTGTTGTTTGTAATAATTGTCATGACAAACTTGTTAAAGCAGATAATATTTCCTTTAGTGATGTACCATTGCCTGTTGCAGTTCCCTCAACATCTAAGGTGCAGAATGTTCCTGATAACATAAGAGATTTTGTTTCTGAATCCATAAAGAAGGCTTTGTCTGTTATTTCTCCTTCTAGTAAACGTAAAAAGTCTTTTAAATCTTCTCTCTCTACAGATGAATTTTTAAATGAACACCATCATTCTGATTCTTTGGACTCTTCTGGTTCAGAGGATTCTATCTCAGAGATTGATGCTGATAAATCTTCATATTTATTTAAGATGGAATTTATTCGCTCTTTACTTAAAGAAGTACTAATTGCTTTAGAAATAGAGGATTCTAGTCCTCTTGATACTAATTCTATACGTTTGGATAAGGTTTTTAAAGCTCCTGCGGTTATTCCAGAAGTCTTTCCTGTTCCTAATGCTATTTCTGCTGTAATTTCCAAGGAATGGGATAAATTGGGTAATTCATTTACTCCTTCTAAACGTTTTAAGCAATTATATCCTGTTCCGCCTGACAGGTTAGAATTTTGGGACAAAATCCCTAAAGTTGATGGGGCTATTTCTACCCTTGCTAAACGTACTACCATTCCTACGTCAGATGGTACCTCGTTTAAGGATCCTTTAGATAGAAAAATTGAATCTTTTCTAAGAAAAGCTTATCTATGTTCAGGTAATCTTCTTAGACCTGCTATATCATTGGCTGATGTTGCTGCAGCTTCAACTTTTTGGTTGGAAACTCTAGCGCAACAAGTAACAAATCGTGATTCTCATGATATTATTATTCTTCTCCAGCATGCTAATAATTTCATCTGTGATGCCATTTTTGATATTATTAGAGTTGATGTTAGGTTTATGTCTCTGGCTATCTTAGCCAGAAGAGCTTTATGGCTTAAGACCTGGAATGCTGATATGGCTTCTAAATCAACTCTACTTTCCATTTCTTTCCAGGGAAACAAATTATTTGGTTCTCAGTTGGATTCTATTATTTCAACTGTTACTGGTGGGAAAGGAACTTTTTTACCACAGGATAAAAAGTCTAAAGGTAAAAACAGGGCTAACAATCGTTTTCGTTCCTTTCGTTTCAACAAAGAACAAAAGCCTGATCCTTCGTCCTCAGGAGCAGTTTCAGTTTGGAAACCATCTACAGTCTGGAATAAATCCAAGCCTGCTAGAAAGGCAAAGCCTGCTTCTAAGTTCACATGAAGGTACGGCCCTCATTCCAGTTCAGCTGGTAGGGGGCAGGTTACGTTTTTTCAAAGAAATTTGGATCAATTCTGTTCACAATCTTTGGATTCAGAACATTGTTTCAGAAGGGTACAGAATTGGTTTCAAGATGAGACCTCCTGCAAAGAGATTTTTTCTTTCCCATGTCCCAGTAAATCCAGTGAAAGCTCAAGCATTTCTGAATTGTGTTTCAGATCTAGAGTTGGCTGGAGTAATTATGCCAGTTCCAGTTCCGGAACAGGGGATGGGGTTTTATTCAGATCTCTTCATTGTACCAAAGAAGGAGAATTCCTTCAGACCAGTTCTGGATCTAAAATTATTGAATCGTTATGTAAGGATACCAACGTTCAAGATGGTAACTGTAAGGACTATATTGCCTTTTGTTCAGCAAGGGAATTATATGTCCACAATAGATTTACAGGATGCATATCTGCATATTCCGATTCATCCAGATCATTATCAGTTCCTGAGATTCTCTTTTCTAGACAAGCATTACCAATTTGTGGCTCTACCGTTTGGCCTTGCTACAGCTCCAAGAATTTTCACAAAGATTTTCGGTGCCCTTCTGTCTGTAATCAGAGAACAAGGTATTGTGGTATTTCCTTATTTGGACGATATCTTGGTACTTGCTCAGTCTTTACATTTAGCAGAGTCTCATACGAATCGACTTGTGTTGTTTCTTCAAGATCATGGTTGGAGGATCAATTTACCAAAAAGTTCTTTGATTCCTCAAACAAGGGTAACCTTTCTGGGTTTTCAGATAGATTCAGTGTCCATGACTCTGTCTTTAACAGACAAGAGACGTCTAAAATTGATTACAGCTTGTCGAAACCTTCAGTCTCAATCATTCCCTTCGGTAGCCTTATGCATGGAAATTCTAGGTCTTATGACTGCTGCATCGGACGCGATCCCCTTTGCTCGTTTTCACATGCGACCTCTTCAGCTCTGTATGCTGAACCAATGGTGCAGGGATTACACGAAGATATATCAATTAATATCTTTAAAACCGATTGTTCGACACTCTCTAACGTGGTGGACAGATCACCTTCGTTTAATTCAGGGGGCTTCTTTTGTTCTTCCGACCTGGACTGTAATTTCAACAGATGCAAGTCTCACAGGTTGGGGAGCTGTGTGGGGATCTCTGACGGCACAAGGAGTTTGGGAATCTCAGGAGGTGAGATTACCGATCAATATCTTGGAACTCCGTGCAGTTTTCAGAGCTCTTCAGTTTTGGCCTCTTCTGAAGAGAGAATCGTTCATTTGTTTTCAGACAGACAATGTCACAACTGTGGCATACATCAATCATCAAGGAGGGACTCACAGTCCTCTGGCTATGAAAGAAGTATCTCGAATTTTGGTTTGGGCGGAATCCAGCTCCTGTCTAATCTCTGCGGTTCATATCCCAGGTGTAGACAATTGGGAAGCGGATTATCTCAGTCGCCAAACGTTGCATCCGGGCGAATGGTCTCTTCACCCAGAGGTATTTCTTCAGATTGTTCAAATGTGGGGGCTCCCAGAGATAGATCTGATGGCCTCTCATCTAAACAAGAAACTTCCCAGGTATATGTCCAGATCCCGGGATCCTCAGGCGGAGGCAGTGGATGCATTATCACTTCCTTGGAAGTATCATCCTGCCTATATCTTTCCGCCTCTAGTTCTTCTTCCAAGAGTAATCTCCAAGATTCTGAGGGAATGCTCGTTTGTTCTGCTAATAGCTCCGGCATGGCCTCACAGGTTTTGGTATGCGGATCTTGTCCGGATGGCATCTTGCCAACCATGGACTCTTCCGTTAAGACCAGACCTTCTGTCACAAGGTCCTTTTTTCCATCCGGATCTGAAATCCTTAAATTTAAAGGTATGGAGATTGAACGCTTGATTCTTGGTCAAAGAGGTTTCTCTGACTCCGTGATTAATACTATGTTACAGGCTCGTAAATCTGTATCTCGAGAGATATATTATAGAGTCTGGAAGACTTATATTTCTTGGTGTCTTTCTCATCATTTTTCTTGGCATTCTTTTAGAATACCGAGAATTTTACAGTTTCTTCAGGATGGTTTAGATAAGGGTTTGTCCGCAAGTTCTTTGAAAGGACAAATCTCCGCTCTTTCTGTTCTTTTTCACAGAAAGATTGCTATTCTTCCTGATATTCATTGTTTTGTACAAGCTTTGGTTCGTATAAAACCTGTCATTAAGTCAATTTCTCCTCCTTGGAGTTTGAATTTGGTTCTGGGAGCTCTTCAAGCTCCTCCGTTTGAACCTATGCATTCATTGGACATTAAATTACTTTCTTGGAAAGTTTTGTTCCTTTTGGCCATCTCTTCTGCTAGAAGAGTTTCTGAATTATCTGCTCTTTCTTGTGAGTCTCCTTTTCTGATTTTTCATCAGGATAAGGCGGTGTTGCGAACTTCTTTTGAATTTTTACCTAAAGTTGTGAATTCCAACAACATTAGTAGAGAAATTGTGGTTCCTTCATTATGTCCTAATCCTAAGAATTCTAAGGAGAAATCGTTGCATTCTTTGGATGTTGTTAGAGCTTTGAAATATTATGTTGAAGCTACGAAATCTTTCCGTAAGACTTCTAGTCTATTTGTTATCTTTTCCGGTTCTAGGAAAGGCCAGAAAGCTTCTGCCATTTCTTTGGCATCTTGGTTGAAATCTTTAATTCATCTTGCCTATGTTGAGTCGGGTAAAATTCCGCCTCAGAGAATTACAGCTCATTCTACTAGGTCAGTATCTACTTCCTGGGCGTTTAGGAATGAAGCTTCAGTTGACCAGATCTGCAAAGCAGCAACTTGGTCCTCTTTGCATACTTTTACTAAATTCTACCATTTTGATGTATTTTCTTCTTCTGAAGCAGTTTTTGGTAGAAAAGTTCTTCAGGCAGCGGTTTCAGTTTGAATCTTCTGCTTATGTTTTTTGTTAAACTTTATTTTGGGTGTGGATTATTTTCAGCAGGAATTGGCTGTCTTTATTTTATCCCTCCCTCTCTAGTGACTCTTGTGTGGAAAGATCCACATCTTGGGTAGTCATTATCCCATACGTCACTAGCTCATGGACTCTTGTTAATTACATGAAAGAAAACATAATTTATGTAAGAACTTACCTGATAAATTCATTTCTTTCATATTAACAAGAGTCCATGAGGCCCACCCTTTTTTGTGGTGGTTATGATTTTTTTGTATAAAGCACAATTATTCCAATTCCTTATTTTATATGCTTCGCACTTTTTTTCTTATCACCCCACTTCTTGGCTATTCGTTAAACTGATTTGTGGGTGTGGTGAGGGGTGTATTTATAGGCATTTTAAGGTTTGGGAAACTTTGCCCCTCCTGGTAGGAATGTATATCCCATACGTCACTAGCTCATGGACTCTTGTTAATATGAAAGAAATGAATTTATCAGGTAAGTTCTTACATAAATTATGTTTTATTAATGCATACAGACCAATCTAATTCTGTTTATTTGGGTACTAATGCACCTACTCTTTGTTCATTACATGTTAATGCTGAAGTGGTGCCTCCTGCCATGAAATCTTTCATCAAGGCTGCAGTCTCCGAGGCATTGACTGCTCTCCCGCCTTCAAATAAGCATTAAAGGTCAGTTCAGATTTTCCTTCTACAAGTACATTGTGCCCTGATCCCAGGAATACTGTTGTATCTTCAGATGAAGATTCTCAGGAGGTTTCCAATCAATGTTCTAGAACTCTGTGCAATTTTTCAGGGCAATTCAAGCTTGGCCTCTATTGAAAAGAATGTCTTATCTCAGTTTCCAGACAGACAATGTCACGGCAGTAGCTCATCAGGGGGAACTCACAGTTCCCTGGCTATGATGGAGGTATCTCAAATCCTCTCTAGGGCAGAAGTCAATTCTTGTCTAGTTTCTGCAATTCACACCCCAGAAGTGAACAATTGGGAGGCAGATTTTCTCAGTCATCAGTCTCTACTTCCAGTGGAGTGGTCTCTTCATCAGAATGTTTTCAAACAGATTGTGGATCTTTGGGTTCTCCCAGAAATAGATCTGATGGCCTCTTATTTGAACAACAAACTTTCCATGTACTTTGCGAGGTCCTGGGATCCTCAGGCAGAGGTAATGGATACTCTAGTAGTTCATTAGACATTTCAGCCTCCTTATCTGTTCCCTCCTCCCCACAGATTCCCAGAGTGATTTCTAATATAAGGCTAAAGAAGTCGTTTTTGCAGGCTTTATCTGCCAATTTACTGAAAGGACAGATTTCAGCTCTTTCAGTTTTGTTTCACAGAAATATTGCTAATCTTCCTGGTGTTCATTGTTTTGTTCAGGCTCTGGTCTGAATTAAACCTGTTATCAAGCCTTTTTCTCCTCCTTGGAACCTTAACCTAGTGTTAAGGGCTTTGCAGGCTCCTCCTTTTGAGCCTATGCATACATTGGACATTAAACTACTTTCTTGGAAAGTGTTGCTTCTTTTGGCTATATCCTCTACTAGAAGAGTTTCTGAATTGTCTGCTCCTTCTTGTAAACCTCCTTATTTGGTTTTTCATTAAGATAAGGCTGTTTTACTGACATCATTTAATTTTTTGCCTAAGGTTGTTTCTTCAGACAACTTTGGTAGAGAGATTGTTGTTCCTTATTTGTGTCCTAATCTGAAGAATGCTTCTGAAAGATCTTTGCATCTTGAGGTGGGAGGGGTTTTATAGAGCTCTTGGGATTAGGGAATTATGCTTCCTCCTAGTGGTGGAGAAGAGTAATTCCCATGAGCAAGGGATTGTGGAATCTCACCACCATGAAAGAATATATCAGGTAAGCATAAATTATGTTTTTACCAGATTTTAGTAGCTCTCATTCTATTGGCTGACTTGGAAATGTTAGCCAAAAGGATTTCCTTGAATTCAAGCTTCAGTGTACAGCGGTGATCGCATGAAGAGGATCCTCAACGCTGGATGTCCACAGCGCCAGCAAACATGCTCCGTGCCTCCACAGCTTCATGCCACCAGGATGAAGATAGAAGATGCCCCCACGATGGTTCAAGATGTTGCAGCCTGGATGAAGACTTCTCGCCACCTCGATAAAGATGCATGTCCGGACTTCAGGAACCATGAATAGATTTTCCGGGGTTAGTGTTAGTTTTCTTTTTTTAAGATTAGGGATGGGCAGTAAAAGAGGCTTTTAAGGGCAATGCCCATACAAATGCCCATTTAGGGGCAATGGGTAGCTTAGGTTTTTTTAGACTTAGGTTTTTTTATTTTTTGGGGGGTTGGTTGGGTGGGGGGGTTTACTGTTGTGGGGACTTTGTAATTTTTTGTAGGTTAAAGAGCTGTTAGGATTTTATAATATTGTAATATTAGTTTTTTTTATTTTTAATCGCAGTGTTAGGATTTTATAATTTTGTAATGTTAGGTTTTTTATTTTTCGTTTCTTTCATTTATTTAAAATCGTAAAATTGTAATGTTAGTTTAATTTATAGTTTAAACTTAGTTTTTTTTTTATTTCACAGGTAAGTTTTTATTTATTTAAAGATAGTTATATTGTAAGTTTAATTTAAAGTTAGGGGGTTGTTAGGTTTAGGAGTTAATAGTTTAATTTAGTGTGTTGTGATGGGGGGTGGTTTAGGGGTTAATAGGTTTAGTTTATTAGTACCGATGTGGGGAGTCGGCGGTTTTGCGGGTTGATCATTTTATTTAGTATCGGCAATGTTGGGGGTGGCCGTTTAGGGGTTAATAATTTTTATAGTGTCGGGGGCGGCGGATTAGGGGTATTTAGACTAGGGGTTTTTGTTAGGGTGTTAGGTTTAAACGTAACTTTCTTTTCCCCATAGACATTAATAGGGTTGCGTTACGGCGATTTCCATTTCGCTTTCGCAGGTGTTGGCTGGAAATATATCTGAAGTGTCTTAGGAATTATTTATTCACATATACTGTATATGAATCATTTTTATGTGACCGGATTTGATCACACTGTATCACATGTGGGAATTTGATTATCAGTTACACTATGTTGTGTGTTTGTTTATTTATTTACTTATCTACTATGCAATGACAACGGTTTTGGTGTAATTTGTACTCACTGGGGGCAGGGTTTATGAAATTTAAAGTAATTTGTTTGATGTGTTGGTTTGTCTGAGGAAGGGGAGTGCCCCCCCTAAACATCACGCTTAATAAACTACCCTATTGAAAAGGACCAGTGAGTGCCTCCATTATATTTATATATAACTTGAAACATGCAATATGATTTTTTATGTGTTTTAATAGAAATACTTTGAATTCTTATGCTGTCACTTAGAAAACAAAATGTTCTTTCTATTTTTAAATATATATATATATATATATATATATATATATATATATATATAGTGAATAGAAGAAGGGAAGGGTGCACAGAGATTCCAGATCTGGATGTAGTATGAAAAGCGGATATTCATGTGCAATATACACTCACTTGGTAGAACCCCAATCAATATGAGGTAAGGTACTGGCGTGGAGGCTATATCAAGCCTCATGTGACGTGTGATAGCCGGACCTGGATCAGATACACCCAGTCTGTTATATATAGCCCCATCCACTTCCCTATTTAATACAAGGGGATATAGGAGACGGAAACAGGCTAATAAAACAGATGAAAAGGACTTTCATGGAGGAAGTACATTTCAACACTGGGGAGAAATCCTAAGCAGTGAAAAGCATTGCTGGATGTCACATAAGGCTTGATATAGCCTCCACGCCAGTACCTTACCACATATTGTTTGGAGTTCTACCAAGTGAGTATATATTGCACATGAATGTCCGTTTTTCTTTTGATACCATAACATACTACACCCAGATCTAGTATCTCTGTGCGCCCTTCCCTTCTTCTAATCACCTCAGATTCTACTGATATCTCCTTGGAGACACCTCAGTAACATATTGGAATAAGGCTACAAGAGACTTGGATCTGTTCCTCAACTATATAAGGAGTGACTTTCCTTTTTATTCAATTTTATTTATTGTATTTATATATAGAGGAGGACAGTGTTTAACCACCTATATATACACCAAATAAGATACAAAACATATCCTTTTTTATAGATGTACATGGACACATAATATCTTTAGATATAGATTTATGTAACTGGTAACACTGATATCTGTGTGGTTGCTCCATCTAACTTGTCAAGTGCTGATACTGTTGTGTGGTGTCTATATATATATATATTTCTTTCATGTAATTAGCAAGAGTCCATGAGCTAGTGACGTATGGGATATACATTCCTACCAGGAGGGGCAAAGTTTCCCAAACCTCAAAATGCCTACAAATACACCCCTCACCACACCCACAAATCAGTTTTTACAAACTTTGCCTCCTATGGAGGTGGTGAAGTAAGTTTGTGCTAGATTCTACGTTGATATGCGCTCCGCAGCAGGTTAGAGCCCGGTTTTCCTCTCAGCGTGCAGTGAATGTCAGAGGGATGTGAGGAGAGTATTGCCTATTTGAATTCAATGATCTCCTTCTACGGGGTCTATTTCATAGGTTCTCTGTTATCGGTCGTAGAGATTCATCTCTTACCTCCCTTTTCAGATCGACGATATACTCTTATATATATACCATTACCTCTACTGATTTTCGTTTCAGTACTGGTTTGGCTTTCTACAACATGTAGATGAGTGTCCTGGGGTAAGTAAGTCTTATTTTCTGTGACACTCTAAGCTATGGTTGGGCACTTTTTTATAAAGTTCTAAATATATGTATTCAAATATTTATTTGCCTTGACTCAGGATGTTCAACGTTCCTTATTTTAGACAGTCAGTTTCATATTTGGGATAATGCATATGAATAAATAATTTTTTCTTACCTTAAAATTTGACTTTTTCCCTGTGGGCTGTTAGGCTCGCGGGGGCTGAAAATGCTTCATTTTATTGCGTCATTCTTGGCGCGGACTTTTTTGGGGCAAATTTTTTTTTCTGTTTCAGCCGTCATGCGTGTCGCCGGAAGTTGCGTCATTTTTTGACGTTTTTTTTGCGCCAAAAGTGTCGGCGTTCCGGATGTGGCGTCATTTTTGGCGCCAAAAGCATTTAGGCGCCAAATAATGTGGGCGTCTTTTTTGGCGCTAAAAAAATATGGGCGTCACTATTGTCTCCACATTATTTAAGTCTCATTATTTATTGCTTCTGGTTGCTAGAAGCTTGTTCACTGGCATTTTTTCCCATTCCTGAAACTGTCATTTAAGGAATTTGATCAATTTTGCTTTATATGTTGTTTTTTCTATTACATATTGCAAGATGTCCCACGTTGAAACTGAGTCAAAAGATACTTCTGGAAAATCGCTGCCTGGTGCTGGAGCTACCAAAGCTAAGTGTATCTGCTGTACTGATTGTCATGACAAACTTGTTAATGCAGATAATATTTCCTTTAGTACTGTTACAATACCTGTTGCTGTTCCGTCAACATCTAATACTCAGAGTGTTCCTGATAACATAAGAGATTTTGTTTCTAAATCCATTAAGAAGGCTATGTCTGTTATTCCTCCTTCTAGTAAACGTAAAAAGTCTTTTAAAACTTCTAATTTTTCAGATGAATTTTTAAATGAACATCATCATTCTGATTCTGATAATGGTTCTTCTGGTTCAGAGGATTCTGTCTCAGAGGTTGATGCTGATAAATCTTCATATTTATTTTAAATGGAATTTATTCATTCTTTACTTAAAGAAGTCCTAATTGCATTAGAAATTGAGGATTCTGGTCCTCTTGATACTAAATCTAAACGTTTAGATAAGGTTTTTAAATCTCCTGTAGTTATTCCAGAAGTTTTTCCTGTCCCTGGTGCTATTTCTGAAGTAATTTCCAGGGAATGGAATAATTTGGGTAATTCATTTACTCCTTCTAAACGTTTTAAGCAATTATATCCTGTGCCAGCTGACAGATTAGAGTTTTGGGACAAAATCCCTAAGGTTGATGGGGCTGTCTCTACTCTTGCTAAGCGTACTACTATTCCTACGGCAGATGGTACTTCCTTTAAGGATCCTTTAGATAGGAAAATTGAATCCTTTCTAAGAAAAGCTTACTTGTGTTCAGGTAATCTTCTTAGACCTGCTATATCTTTAGCAGATGTTGCTGCAGCTTCAACTTTTTGGTTAGAAGCTTTAGCGCAACAAGTAACAGATCATAATTCTCATAGCATTATTATTCTTCTTCAACATGCTAATAATTTTATTTGTGATGCCATCTTTGATATCATTAGAGTTGATGTCAGGTATATGTCTCTAGCTATTTTAGCTAGAAGAGCTTTATGGCTTAAAACTTGGAATGCTGATATGTCTTCTAAGTCTACTCTGCTTTTCCTTTCTTTCCAGGGTAATAAATTATTTGGTTCTCAGTTGGATTCTATTATCTCAACTGTTACTGGAGGGAAAGGAACTTTTTTACCACAGGATAAAAAATCTAAAGGTAAATTTAGGTCTAATAATCGTTTTTCGTTCCTTTCGTCACAACAAGGAACAAAAGCCTGATCCTTCATCCTCAGGAGCGGTATCAGTTTGGAAACCATCTCCCGTCTGGAATAAATCCAAGCCTTTTAGAAAATCAAAGCCAGCTCCTAAGTCCACATGAAGGTGCGGCCCTCATTCCAGCTCAGCTGGTACGGGGCAGATTACGTTTTTTCAAAGAAATTTGGATCAATTACGTTCACAATCTTTGGATTCAGAACATTGTTTCAGAAGGGTACAGAATTGGCTTCAAGATAAGGCCTCCTGCAAAGAGATTTTTTCTTTCCCGTGTCCCAGTAAACCCAGCGAAGGCTCAAGCATTTCTGAAATGTGTTTCAGATCTAGAGTTGGCTGGAGTAATTATGCCAGTTCCAGTTCTGGAACAGGGGCTGGGGTTTTATTCAAATCTCTTCATTGTACCAAAGAAGGAGAATTCCTTCAGACCAGTTCTGGATCTAAAAATATTGAATCGTTATGTAAGGATACCAACATTCAAAATGGTAACTGTAAGGACTATCCTGCCTTTTGTTCAGCAAGGGCATTATATGTCTACAATAGATTTACAGGATGCATATCTGCATATTCCGATTCATCCAGATCATTATCAGTTTCTGAGATTCTCTTTCCTAGACAAGCATTACCAGTTTGTGGCTCTGCCGTTTGGCCTAGCAACAGCTCCAAGAATTTTTACAAAGGTTCTCGGTGCCCTTCTGTCTGTAATCAGAGAACAGGGTATTGTGGTATTTCCTTATTTGGACGATATCTTGGTACTTGCTCAGTCTTCACATTTAGCAGAATCTCATACGAATCGACTTGTGTTGTTTCTTTAAGATCATGGTTGGAGGATCAATTTACCAAAAAGTCCATTGATTCCTCAGACAAGGGTAACCTTTTTAGGTTTCCAGATAGATTCAGTGTCCATGACTCTATCTTTGACAGACAAGAGACGTCTAAAATTGATATTAGCTTGTCGAAACCTTTGCTCGTTTTCACATGCGACCTCTTCAGCTCTGTATGCTGAACCAGTGGTGCAGGGATTACACAAAGATATCTCAATTAATATCTTTAAAACCGATTGTACGACACTCTCTGACGTGGTGGACAGATCACCATCGTTTAGTTCAGGGGGCTTCTTTTGTTCTTCCGACCTGGACTGTAATTTCAACAGATGCAAGTCTTACAGGTTTGGGAGCTGTGTGGGGGTCTCTGACAGCACAAGGGGTTTGGGAATCTCAGGAGGTGAGATTACTGATCAATATTTTGGAACTCCGTGCAATTTTCAGAGCTCTTCAGTCTTGGCCTCTTCTAAAGAGAGAATCGTTCATTTGTTTTCAGACAGACAATGTCACAACTGTGGCATACATCAATCATCAAGGAGGGACTCACAGTCCTCTGGCTATGAAAGAAGTATCTCGAATTCTGGTTTGGGCGGAATCCAGCTCCTGTCTAGTTTCTGCGGTTTATATCCCAGGTATAGACAATTGGGAAGCGGATTATCTCAGTCTCCAAACGTTACATCCGGGCGAATGGTCTCTTCACCCAGAGATATTTCTTCAGATTGTTCAAATGTGGGGACTTCCAGAAATAGATCTGATGGCCTCTCATCTAAACAAGAAACTTCCCAGGTATCTGTCCAGATCCAGGGATCCTCAAGTGGAAGCAGTGGATGCATTGTGACTTCCTTGGAATTATCATCCTGCCTATATCTTTCCGCCTCTAGTTCTTCTTCCAAGAGTAATCTCCAAGATTCTGAAGGAATGCTCGTTTGTTCTGCTGGTAGCTCCAGCATGGCCTCACAGGTTTTGGTATGCGGATCTTGTCCGGATGGCCTCTTGCCAACCGCGGACTCTTCCGTTAAGACCAGACCTTCTGTCGCAAGGTCCTTTTTTCCATCAGGATCTCAAATCCTTAAATTTAAAGGTATGGAGATTGAACGCTTGATTCTTAGTCAAAGAGGTTTCTCTGACTCTGTGATTAATACTATATTACAGGCTCGTAAATCTGTATCTAGGGAGATATATTATAGAGTCTGGAAGACTTATATTTCTTGGTGTCTTTCTCATCATTTTTCCTGGCATTCTTTTAGAATTCCAAGAATTTTGCAGTTTCTTCAGGATGGTTTGGATAAAGGTTTGTCTGCAAGTTCCTTGAAAGGACAAATCTCTGCTCTTTCTGTTCTTTTTCACAGAAAGATTGCTAATCTTCCTGATATTCATTGTTTTGTACAAGCTTTGGTTCGTATAAAACCTGTCATTAAGTCAATTTCTCCTCCTTGGAGTTTGAATTTGGTTCTGGGGGCTCTTCAAGCTCCTCCGTTTGAACCTATGCATTCATTGGACATTAAATTACTTTCTTGGAAAGTTTTGTTCCTTTTGGCCATCTCTTCTGCCAGAAGAGTTTCTGAATTATCTGCTCTTTCTTGTGAGTCTCCTTTTCTGATTTTTCACCAGGATAAGGAGGTGTTGCGAACTTCTTTTAAATTTTTACCTAAGGTTGTGAATTCTAACAACATTAGTAGAGAAATTGTGGTTCCTTCATTATGTCCTAATCCTAAGAATTCTAAGGAGAAATCATTGCATTCTTTGGATGTAGTTAGAGCTTTGAAATATTATGTTGAAGCTACTAAGAATTTCCGAAACGCTTCTAGTCTATTTGTTATCTTTTCCGGTTCTAGGAAAGGTCAGAAGGCCTCTGCTATTTCTTTGGCATCTTGGTTGAAATCTTTAATTCATCATGCTTATGTCGAGTCGGGTAAAACTCTGCCTCAAAGAATTACAGCTCATTCTACTAGGTCAGTTTCTACTTCCTGGGTGTTTAGGAATGATGCTTCGATTGATCAGATTTGCAAAGCAGCAACTTGGTCTTCTTTGCATACTTTTACTAAATTCTACCATTTTGATGTGTTTTCTTCTTCTGAAGCTGTCTTTGGTAGAAAAGTACTTCAGGCAGCTGTTTCAGTTTGAATCTTCTGCTTATATTTTCATTTTTTTTCTTTATGAGATTTAAACTTTATTTTTGGGTGTGGATTTTTTTCAGCGGAATTGTCTGTCTTTATTTTATCCCTCCCTCTCTAGTGACTCTTGCGTGGAAGATCCACATCTTGGGTAGTCATTATCCCATATGTCACTAGCTCATGGACTCTTGCTAATTACATGAAAGAAAACATAATTTATGTAAGAACTTACCTGATAAATTCATTTCTTTCATATTAGCAAGAGTCCATGAGGCCCCCCCTTTTTTGTGGTGGTTATGATTTTTTTGTATAAAGCACAATTATTCCAATTCCTTATATTTATGCTTCGCACTTTTTTCTTATCACCCCACTTCTTGGCTATTCGTTAAACTGATTTGTGGGTGTGGTGAGGGGTGTATTTGTAGGCATTTTGAGGTTTGGGAAACTTTGCCCCTCCTGGTAGGAATGTATATCCCATACGTCACTAGCTCATGGACTCTTGCTAATATGAAAGAAATGAATTTATCAGGTAAGTTCTTACATAAATTATGTTATATATATATATGTGTATATAAACAATATACGTATATACAATATCTATCTATCTATCTATCTATCTATCTATCTATCTATCTATCTATCTATCTATCTATCTGTGACGTGAGTCACCAAGATCTGAGGGCCTGTTATGGAACATTCTTTTGGCAGGAGGTACATGGGCTTAAGGATACCCAGAGACTGCATGGAAATGTGGAATTTTATATGCTGGACACCCCATGTACTTTCATAACTCTGTCTTATGTCCATGTCACCCTGTATCCATAAATACAGGATGGGTACAGGGTGTGAGTGCCCCTTGTGGGAGCAATTGTGAGGTATTTTCCCCCTCATTGTCACTATGCACTAACTGACAGTCTTGTCAGTAATCAAGATTTAGCACAGTTTACACCACTACATATTACATTTTTTCTTTCACATTTTCTTAATTTTTTTAAAACAATCTAAATATGATGTAACACATCACTTGATATGAGTATCCTTATATGAACTTTATTTCTTTTTCAGTGTGCAATTCAATGGTAATACACATATTCTCAATATGAGCATATAGCCCCTTAAAGCACAGTAATCAATTTTATGTAACGCATAAAATACACACTATATTTCACAATAAAACAAACAAAATAATAAATTCTTAGGATAGAGGTAAAATATATACTTCATCTTATGACAGTTAAGTTCCATAATTAATTATATAATATGTATAATATGTATAATATCAGCAATCATACCAAACGTTTAAGTTTATAACTACTGCAAAATACCTTTCTGCAGTATAAGTAGCTAGCAGGGCACACAACCTGTATCTAGAAGAACATACCATGCATAACTTAATATTAACATCATCGTAATATTTAGGTGATGACAAGTTGAACTAAACATAACATGCCCGGTGATTGACACTCTATTACCCAATCGGATAGAACCCTTGAACCAATCCCATCTTAGAGGTGTGTACACATAAGCCAATATAAAAGCGTCTTTTTGCCAGCCCGCGTACCCCCTCTGAGGAAGCGTTAGTGAAACGCTGCGTCAGGGGTTTCCGCTTTAATGTTGCTCTCCGTTGTATAACAATAGACTATTTAATTTCTTAAATTTAATAACCAGTTATCCTAACTCTATACTATAGCGTTCAGTGGTAATCTTATCTAAAGCTAATGGCTGCATATTCATAGCAGCGGCATCTTTATACAACAATATAAGCACTAGCTGTATTAACTGGGATGGTAGCGGAAATAGGTGTGCATTAGTCCACTTAATTTTGCTTAAGGTTAAGTATAAGGTGTATATAATATTAATTAGTTTAATAACCAAAGGTTATGGCGCTTCGAACAGTTTATGCACTCAGTTCCTAATGATTGTCTCACCTGAGTCACTGGTTGAACATGAAACATAGCAGTATCACTGTTAACATTATTACAAGTAGCAATATACAGCTAATGTTTGTTGTATAATTACTATTTAGCCTGAGCTAAATACTTTAACTAAATATAAGAGTGGATAACTATAGCAGCAACAACCACATTAACATCAAATCTTTGTAATGTAAGGTTAAAGCAAACAATATAAGTCTATAGTAATTCAGATAAGTAGCAGTAGTTATTAGACTGGCACAGGGTCAGCTCTAAGGGGGGGCATTGGGGGGCAATACCCCCCCAAATGCAATGCTGTGCCCCCCAGGATAAAAAAAGTGATTACAAATTTATTTTTATTTTTTTACATTTTAAAAGTGACGGAACGTCCAGGGTCCCAAATGTCACATCAACCATTTGCAGCCACTGGACCCTGGAGATCCACCACTGGAGGGCCTAGCTAATCTCTTTACTCTCCTCTATTTACAACCAGATAACAAATAAAGTTGCATTTCCCTGCTGGTGCTCTCACAGTTAACCTAGGGCTTGCAATGCCCCTCCTCCTGCTAGCCCACTTACTACAGAGCTGAAGTGAGATGATGACATCATCAGACCTCTGCAGGAAGTGCTGGGAGAAGCTAACAGTCAGTGAGAGGAAGGCAGAAGAAATTTTGTGAAAACACAGCCGTATAACCAATGTGTGTGCGAGAGTAGTATCCCTTCCCTATTGTGCTTTATATCCTGGCAGCCACAGATAAAGAAGCAAATTGGGAATTCCTTGGTTTTCCCACTGCAGGTCACACAAAACAAGTGTGCATTGTGCCTGCTTTATCTGCAGTGATCAGTGTAAAATGTGTGTCAGATCATAGGTGCTCACATACACACACTTCAAATGTAGCTGTGGGACAATGAGTGAAATAGCCTTATGTTTATTATTTACATGTTTAAAAACCTCTCCTATTTGTCCCCAAGGTTGTTTTATTTTATATATATATATATATATATATATATATATATATATATATATATATATATATATATATATATATATATATATATATATATATATATATATATATATATATATATATATACCATGGAAACAAATGCACCCTCAGGTCTTTTTTTGAAGTGGAGAAAAAAAATCTCTGTTTAATGTAACGTATGTGTGTATATACATATATACCGTGTGTGTGTGTGTGTATATATATATATATATATATATATATATATATGTGTGTGTGTGTGTGTGTATATGTGTGTGTGTGTATATGTATGTGTATATATATATATAATTTGTGTGTATATACATACTGTATATACTGTGTGTGTGCTGGTAAATATCATTAATAATATCTGTACAAGTAATGTACTGCTTGGCACTCAAACTTATTGTCACATGAAAGCTTATTTGATCATTAGTAGGGTCATTGGTAGAGCTACACATGCAAACAGTGTCCACTGGCTGTGTCATATGTGGGAGACATTCCTGAGATATGACAAATGTAACCCCTGCACTGCCATAAATCTGGTAAATGTAACTGCTGCAGCACTGCCAGACATCTTATAAATGTAACCCCTATACTCCTTGAGATATGACACATGTAACCGCTGCACTTCCAGAAATATAAACAAATCTAACTCCTGCACAGCCAGAGAATGATAAATGTAACTCCTGGACTACCACAGTAGGTCTGCTCTTATTTTCACTCTCATACATGCTTTTTAAATCAAGCCCCCTCGTGAAAAAAAAAATGCCCCCCCATTTCATTCGTTCTGGAGCCGACCCTGGACTGGCATAAGAATGTGTAGCATACAGTGATACAAACATAAGAGAATAATGCTGCCAATAATATAAGGAATACAAGAAAACTGACAGCTTATCTCCAGCTGCTACCAACGCTCTTTTTGCAATATCATACACTATATTTTTGTTCCCCCAAATACGATCAAGTATCATTTCTATGGTAACATTAAACTTATGCTACTATGTTGATATCACTCTATTATAAGTAGAAAATGATCGATCCAGTAAATCTTTGTTTATTACAATATAGCAATTTAAAGGTGCATTACCTCAGAAATCAGAGGAGACTAATATTAAAGTCTACTCTAATAAGTCCAATAAGTGCATACAAAGTACACACAAATAAGCAAGTCTCAAATATCTGAAAGGCAACAGTACAAATCCCTTGAAATTATCAATTTGAAATAACACCTAACCAGGGAGTCCATAACTTAAAAAGGTCTTACATGACATGATTTCAAACTTATAAGAAACCGAAGGCAGAATTTTATTTTTGTAACTTTCTAATGCACACAATAGAGAACCTGCTATAGTTCCCATACATATCAAGCACACTTAAATACTAAATTAAAGCACATTAGAAATAATACTAATGGTGCAGTGCTATATAGTTTATGCATAGCCAAGAAAATCTTTTTACCTGACACAATGAGGCCTACTTATCAAGCCGTCAACTGTGCTGCATTCGACGGCACCAATACGCTCGCCTGACATTGCCTAACATCGCGGCCACGGACCGGAATACGCTCTCCATATTTATATAAAAAGCTGTCAAAAAGCTGCGCACCAAGTACGGGGTGATATGCAGCGGACTGTTGTTAACTGACAGTCATCAATCTCGCTGCTATTCAGCTTTTTCACAGATTTATTTGTACCCTGTCACTAAACACCGCCACTATACTAAACTGTTTAACTCCTATCCCGCCGCTCCTGGAGCCCACCGAAACTAAATAAAGTTATTAACCCCTATCCCGCCGCTCCCGGACCCCGCCGCCACCTACATTATGTTCTTAACTCCTAATCTGCCGCCCCCAACAACGCCGCCACCTACATTATGTTCTTAACCCCTAATCTGCCATCCCCTATACCGCTGCCACCTACATTATGTTATTAACCCCTATCCCACCACTCCCGGAGCCCACCGTAACTAAATAAAGTTATTAACCCCTAAACTGCCAGCCCCCCACATTGCCATAAACTAAATTAACCTATTAACCCCTAAACCCACTAACTTTATATTAAATATTAACTCATCCCTATCTTATAATAAATTTAAACTTACCTTTAGAATTAAATTAAACTATATTAATCTACCCTATTATACTAAAATTACATTAAACTATATTAAACTAATAATTAATCTACCCTAACTGTTATACTAAAATTACATTAAACTATATTAAACTAATAATTAATCTACCCTAACTGTTATACTAAAATTACATTAAACTATATTAAACTAATAATTAATCTACCCTAACTATTATACTAAAATTACATTAAGCTACAAATTAAATTAACTATATTATATATTTAAAAACCTAACCCTACTCAAATAATTTAATTCTACAATTAAAAATTACAAAGTTACAAAAAACTAACAACTAAGTTGCCAAAAATAACAAACACTAACACCTAGATTTAGAGTTTTGCGGCCAAAGGCGTGCGTTAGCTACGCGTGTTTTTTTTTCTAGCGCTGCTTTTAAACAACGCTTGTATTTAGAGTTCTCTGAAGGGCTGCGTTAGGCTCCAAAAAGGGAGCGTACAGGCATATTTACCGCCACTTCAACTCTCAATACCAGCGTTGCTTACGGTAGCGGCTAGCTGGAAAAACGTGCTCGTGCACGATTCCCCTATAGGAAACAATGGGGCAGTTTGGGTTGGAAAAAACCTAACACCTGCAAAAAAGCAGCGTTAAGCCCCATTACGCAGCCCCATTGTTTCCTATGGGGAAACAGTTTCTAAGTCTGCACCTAACACCCTAACATGAACCCAGAGTCTAAACACCCCTAACCTTACACTTATTAACCCCTAATCTGCCGCCCCCGCTATCACTGACCCCTGCAGTACACTATTAACCAATAATCTGCCGCTCCGGACATCGCCGCAACCTACATTATACCTATGTACCCCTAATCTGCTGCCCCTAACATCGCGACCCCTATATTATATTTATTAACCCCTAATCTGCCCCCCCAACGTTGCCACTACCTTACCTACACTTATTAACCCCTAATCTGCCGACCGGACCTCGCCGCCACTCTAATAAATGTTTTAACCCCTAAACCGTCGCACTCCCGCCTCGCAAACCCTATAATAAATAGTATTAACCCCTAATCTGCCCTCCCTAACATCGCCGCCACCGAACTTCAAGTATTAACCCCTAATCTGCCGACCGGACCTCGCCGCTACTATAATAAATGTATTAACCCCTAAAGCTAAGCCTAACCCTAACACCCCCCTAAGTTAAATATAAATTTATTCTAACGAAATAAATAACTCTTATTAAATAAAGTATTCCGATGTAGTAAACGGATATCACTAAGCGCCCTCCTGGGTAAGATCCTAGCTTTGGTTATTGACTCCTAGTAGTCAAAGAAGATTAAATAGATTAAAGGGATAGAAACCAAAGCGCCAGAAACAGGCTAGATCTACGATAGCCCAAAGAACACAACGTAGGGCTAAAATGAGAGTAAAATCAAAATACACTTTAATTACACACTTTCGCTTTGAAACAAATTAAAATAATAATAAACGTGAAAATAGAAGATAGAACAATAAAAACTTGAAACACTATCCTTGATCACTGGCTAGTGAATGATCGCTTGAAATCTGGATCCGCAATTAACAGTTGACAATATGCAAGACGTTTATGGGGTACGTCTAGACTTTGGTATTACAGTGAAAAGAAGTCGGACTCTTGATAAAGGTCTAGTATAGACTGAAACGCGTCGACTGGTGAGTACGTTTTTAATTGATAGAAGATTAAGGAAACCATCTGCACTATTGGTGTTTTTATTATTTCTAGGTACCGTTGCGGATAACTCGAATCTGAGAAACCCGAGAAGTTTAGACCTCTCATTCCGGATCCTGCAGCACTTGCAGGACCACTGCAGGAACATTTAGACTTTGTTTCAGGTTTCAAGGAGGATTGTATATTGGATTGGATTGTTCATGTTTTCCTTTTCACAGTGGCCACTGTTTTTTGATCTGACTTAGTTTTTTTGATCTGACTTTGTTTTTGATCTGACTTTGATTTTGAATTTCATTTGAATATGTGATATTTATTTATTTGCACAGCACTGTTTGAAATTTGTTTTTTAATTGTTTTGAATTATCTTTGGTATTTCACGCTACACTTTTTACCCCAATCTATGTCACAGGAGTTTGAGGTTTATGCTCCCATTTATATTTTATATATTTTTATATAATTTTATGTTTTTTCACTTGTTTGGCAATTTCATCTAAGTGTATTTAATACCACATTCACATGATTGCCCTGAACACTTATTTGAACCACAACGTGTTTTTTGGACCCAAGTACACATTCAACACATTACTTAACACATGTTTACAGCTCCTAATACAGCTGTAAAAAATAAGACTATTAGCGGCACTATATTAACCCTTCTTGGGTCTGATGTGTACTAATTTTTACCAACAGGCACTTGTTGAGTCAACCTAATATACATCTAAGTAAACGGTGTCCCAACTTCTTTTCACTGTGATACCAAAGTCTAGACGTACCCCATAAACGTCTTGCATATTGTCAACTGTTAATTGCGGATCCAGATTTCAAGCGATCCTTCACTAGCCAGTGATCAAGGATAGTGTTTCAAGTTTTTATTGTTTTATCTTCTATTTTCACGTTTATTTTAATTTTAATTTGTTTCAAAGCGAAAGTGTGTAATTAAAGTGTATTTAGATTTTACTCTCATTTTAGCCCTACGTTGTGTTCTTTGGGCTATCGTAGATCTAGCCTGTATCTGGCGCTTTGGTTTCTATCCCTTTAAATAAAGTATTCCTACATTGACTACCGCCAGAGAAAATCTGGTCTGTAAGTACTTATTGAGCCAGAAATTAATTTTCGCCCAAAATTGTCTAATCTTTGGGCAATGCCACCGACAATGTACAATATCCGCTTTTTCAGCCCTGCATTTATAACATTTAAACTTATCCTCTATCTTTGCCCATTTATTCATTCTATCAGGCGTTAGATAATAGTTATTCAATATTTTAAATTGTGATTCCCTAAAACTGGTAACTACCGTGGTGGCTTCCAAATTGGAAATACATTTTTTAACATCCTGTATCTGTAACAGTGGAAAAAAATTGTTTGCATAGATTTTGATGTTTTCAAGATGAATTGCCCCTGATTTTACTCGTAGCAAGTTGTACCACACTGAGATAGATCTTTTTCCAGCTTTATACATTTTGAGACCTGACTCCCCCATCTATGTCAACGAGTTGACATAGTTGATGATAATAGCTCCTGCACTGAAGGTATGCATAGAAATTTTTTGACGATAACTGGTATTTATGAACCAAATCTGCAAATGTTTGGATAAACACTGAACCATCTTGTCTGAGCTGAGACCAATTTATTAACCCTTTCTCTCTCCAAACTTTAAAGATCGGATCATATAGGCCCGGGCTAAAATCAGGCATGCCCACAATTGGGCAGTAATTGGAGGTTTGAAATTGCACATTTAGGATGGCGCAATATTCCTGCCAGGCTTTTATGATATTCTTAATAGTTATTAGTCCGTTGACATTACTGGGCATTGTTTTTTTATCCATATGCAGGACTGCCTTGAGGTCAAATGGAGTTATTAATTCTGACTCCAGATTATAGTATGTGACATAGTCTCCCTCCACTAGCCAATCCACCGCAAATTTGAGCATTGCCACCAGATTATAATCTTTCAGACACGGGAGTGCGAGGCCCCCTTCTTGTCTACGTTGCACCAATCTACTCAGTGCCAGCCGAGGCTTAGCTTTATTCCAGAGGAAGTATGCTATTGATTTATTATACTTTTGAAGATCTGTCTTTACTAGAAATAGTGGTAGATTCTGTAATAAAAACAGGATTTTAGGGAATACAATAGTTTTAATTACCATTATCTTTGCTGATAATGATAGATTATATCTACTCCATTTTGCTAAATCCTGCGGCAGTCTCTCGAAAACGTTTTCGTAGTTTAGTCTATACCAATCCTTTGGGTTCTTACCAATATATAATCCTAGATACTTTAACTGCTCTACTTCTTGAAATCCATGATTAGAGAAACTCTGGCTCTTTTTATATATCCAGAGTAATTCTGATTTTTTCATATTCATTTTGTAGCCAGAGAATTTACTATAAGCCCCGATTATATTTAAACATTTTGGTACACTTTCTACTGTATTATATAGAAACAGAATTATATCATCTGCGTTTAATGATATTTTTAAGTTTTGTTTACCTATTCTGTCTCCTACTAGCTCCTGCCTCAATAAAATGGCCAATGGCTCAAGTGAAATGTTGAATAGGAGTGGTGACAGTGGGCAGCCTTGCCTCGTCCCCTTCTGTAATATTATATATTGGGATAGTTCCGAATTCACTAAAAGTTGCGACCTAGGTTTATTGTAAATTAGCTTAGCCAGATTAAGTAGGTTACCATGTAGCCCAAATTTGTCTAATGCAGTGAATAAATGGTCCCAGGTAATAGCATCGAACGCTTTTTCTGCATCTATTCCTAAGAGGACAATCCAAAAAATTCAGCAGCACTCACCACTATGTAGAAAATTCCATTTTTATTGGGATATTTTGAAATAGAAAAGACAACGTTTCTGACCTCTAGTCCTTAGTCATGTCAATACATAAATGCAGGTAACACACCTTAATATAGGGATAGGGGTTAATAACCACACCTACTTAATTAACAATTCACCTGTGCATACACACACATTTTTTCTTTGCAGTGTTACTTGTCCTTGAGAAGGATGCGCCATCTAGTGGTAGATATATAGTAATACACATTTAAGAAAACACATTTAAAAAAACAACTATTACATATATCTACCACTAGATGGCGCATCCTTCTCAAGGACAAGTAACACTGCAAAGAAAAAATGTGTGTGTATGCACAGGTGAATTGTTAATTAAGTAGGTGTGGTTATTAACCCCTATCCCTATATTAAGGTGTGTTACCTGCATTTATGTATTGACATGACTAAGGACTAGAGGTCCGAAACGTTGTCTTTTCTATTTCGAAATATCCCAATAAAAATGGAATTTTCTACATAGTGGTGAGTGCTGCTGAATTTTTTGGATTGTGCTATTACTTTAAGGGTTTTGTGTGGAACCCTTACAGCTTGCACCACCTTGTTATCTTAAGTGCTGTACCACTATTGGACTGTGTTCTATTCCTAAGAGGGCCAGATCTCCTTCGCAGCTTTTCCTAGGTCCAAGATTTTTATTATGATAGTAATCTAATGTAACCAGAATACATCTAATATTTCTCACTATGTTTCTGCCTGGCATAAATCCTGCCTGGTCCTGATGTATGACTTCTCCAAGAGATTTTTATAGTCTGTCTGCAATTATTCAATAATTTATAATCTACATTCAGTAGAGAGATTGGCCTATATGACCCAAGTTCATCAGGCTTTTTACCTATCTTATGAATAAGAGTGACAATCGAGTCCGTGAAATAATTTGACTGTTTACTATTATTAACATAATATTCATTAAATAATTTTTCTAGTATACCGGTAATATTTAGTCTAATGCTTTTATAAAATTCGGCTGGTAGCCCATCCGGCCCTGGTGCTTTGTTGTTTTTCAATTTCTTGATAGCAGTGGAAATTTCACTTTCAGTTATACTTTGATTAATTTTACTAAGCGATTCGCTTGAGATTTTAGGTATTTTCATTTTTTGCCAACATTCTGTTTTTGCACTTTCATCAATTATTTCACCAGTATAAAGTTTTTGATAGTATCTAAAAAATGCCTGTCTAACTGTCGGACATCATTACTTTATATAAATATATTCAAGGCCCATATACAGAGATGGCAGAAGCTCTGTTTATTCCAAGAAAATTGTTTGTGACCAGAGGTCACAATTTAAGGTTGGAGGAAAGGAGCTTTAATCTCCTGCAACGGAAGCATTTTTTCACTGTAAGAGCAATAAAATTGTGGAGCTCATTACCAAAGGAGGTAGTGAATGCCAATACCCTAGATACATTTAAAAATTATTTGGATACATTTCTGTCTATAAACAAAATTCATGGATATGATTGCTAGTATTAAATGGGTCACCTTTTAGTGGGATTATTTAAGCTTAACTGGAGTTTTTTGTATATATTTTAGATTTGTATAGGTTGAACTCGATGGACTTTGGTCTTTTTTCAACCTTATCTACTATGTTACTATGTATGTAATACTCCTATGCTAAGTAAAAAGTTGACAGGAAAATATCACCTGAGCATCTCTATGTAAAAAATGGAAGATATTTTATCTTACAATTTCTTCAGCTCAGCAGAGTAAGTTCTGTGTAAAAAGTTATAATTCAGCTGCTGCCCAGCTGCAGATAAGAAAAAAAATGAAGAAATGAACAGCAGCCAATCAGCATCAACAGTGCTGAGGTCGTGAACTCTTTTACTGTGATCTCATGAGATTTCACTTAACTCTCATGAGATTTCATTGTAAATTTCCTTACACTGAATAGGGAAATAACATGAGAGTGCACAAGGCTCAATCCTTCAGCTGTCCCGGGACAGACATACTGATGTGCTGCTTAGAAGTCCTTTACAATGGGATGTGGCTACTGAGAAACTTTTGAGGTAAAATATCTTCCTTTTTTACATAGAGATGCTCAGGTGATATTTTCTAGTCAGCCTTTTACAGCTATACTGCAACACTTTCAAGTGTTTAAACATCTGGGTATTATATCCCTTTAACTAGACTGCCCAAAATCAGATTGTCTGAGTAAACTTTCCTCCCCAGTTAATTAACTTGATATGTTAATCTGTTTTACATGTGAATAGACAATTGTTAGAAGTTTGATGTATTATTTGTATGTTTGCTTTACTGTTTAACCAACTCCCTCTGTAACCTGAAGCTCTGTGACTCTGGAATGCCAGGGTGTATAAATATGTGTGCCCATTTTAAATAAAGTGTTCATTTTTTTGTGTTCAGACCACTGAATGTTGCCTCAGTTCTGTTCCCCTACATAACTTTAGACTGCAGTCAAAGGGAGATACCAGGAGCTATTGCTCTGGATAAAGGGATGTTTAGGACAAGGGAAGTGTTCTGATTGAGGTACTCATTCGGGGTACCAGGCGGTCCGTCACACTATCTATCTATGTCTATATCTGTTTATATTCATATAGATATATAGGTATAGATAGATATTTAGCAAAAAAAATCATATATATAGAAATATATACAGGGAGTGCAGAATTATTAGGCAAATGAGTATTTTGACCACATCATCCTCTTTATGCATGTTGTCTTACTCCAAGCTGTATAGGCTCGAAAGCCTACTACCAATTAAGCATATTAGGTGATGTGCATCTCTGTAATGAGAAGGGGTGTGGTCTAATGACATCAACACCCTATATCAGGTGTGCATAATTATTAGGCAACTTCCTTTCCTTTGGCAAAATGGGTCAAAAGAAGGACTTGACAGGCTCAGAAAAGTAAAAAATAGTGAGATATCTTGCAGAGGGATGCAGCACTCTTAAAATTGCAAAGCTTCTGAAGCGTGATCATCGAACAATCAAGCGTTTCATTCAAAATAGTCAACAGGGTCGCAAGAAGCGTGTGGAAAAACCAAGGAGCAAAATAACTGCCCATGAACTGAGAAAAGTCAAGCGTGCAGCTGCCAAGATGCCACTTGCTACCAGTTTGGCCATATTTCAGAGCTGCAACATCACTGGAGTGCCCAAAAGCACAAGGTGTGCAATACTCAGAGACATGGCCAAGGTAAGAAAGGCTGAAAGACGACCACCACTGAACAAGACACACAAGCTGAAATGTCAAGACTGGGCCAAGAAATATCTCAAGACTGATTTTTCTAAGGTTTTATGGACTGATGAAATGAGAGTGAGTCTTGATGGGCCAGATGGATGGGCCCGTGGCTGGATTGGTAAAGGGCAGAGAGCTCCAGTCCGACTCAGACGCCAGCAAGGTGGAGGTGGAGTACTGGTTTGGGCTGGTATCATCAAAGATGAGCTTGTGGGGCCTTTTCGGGTTGAGGATGGAGTCAAGCTCAACTCCCAGTCCTACTGCCAGTTTCTGGAAGACACCTTCTTCAAGCAGTGGTACAGGAAGAAGTCTGCATCCTTCAAGAAAAACATGATTTTCATGCAGGACAATGCTCCATCACACGCGTCCAAGTACTCCACAGCGTGGCTGGCAAGAAAGGGTATAAAAGAAGAAAATCTAATGACATGGCCTCCTTGTTCACCTGATCTGAACCCCATTGAGAACCTGTGGTCCATCATCAAATGTGAGATTTACAAGGAGGGAAAACAGTACACCTCTCTGAACAGTGTCTGGGAGGCTGTTGTTGCTGCTGCACGCAATGTTGATGGTGAACAGATCAAACCACTGACAGAATCCATGGATGGCAGGCTTTTGAGTGTCCTTGCAAAGAAAGGTGGCTATATTGGTCACTGATTTGTTTTTGTTTTGTTTTTGAATGTCAGAAATGTATATTTGTGAATGTTGAGATGTTATATTGGTTTCACTGGTAAAAATAAATAATTTAAATGGGTATATATTTGTTTTTTGTTAAGTTGCCTAATAATTATGCACAGTAATAGTCACCTGCACACACAGATATCCCCCTAAAATAGCTAAAACTAAAAACAAACTAAAAACTACTTCCAAAAATATTCAGCTTTGATATTAATGAGTTTTTTGGGTTCATTGAGAACATGGTTGTTGTTCAATAATAAAATTAATCCTCAAAAATACAACTTGCCTAATAATTCTGCACTCCCTGTATTTAAAAATAAACAGAATATTTTCTTCTAAGTGAAGAACATAGGAATTTAAAGTATTTCTAACACACATTTGGCTTTAGTGCAGAGTATCTAGTGCACTGTCGGGTTAGTGTGCAAACGGAGAAGTTAGTATAACTTTTTACTTTCAGCTTGTAATACGTGTGCTAATCCGTCCACGCACATTTTATAAATTCGAGTTCAGATAGTGCGAGAAGGGGAAAAACAATAGCGCACCACTTATAATCTGGCCCTAAATACATATGAGAAATACATATGAGAAGCATAGCATTGAGGAATTACCCCATCTCCCTCTAGTCAAGGCTGAAACCATTTTAAAATCTGGTTGAAAAAAATAGCAACAGCACCAGCAATCTTCAACCTTTATTTTAGGACAAGAGAAACAGAACACAAAGTTTTGGGAACTCAGCCCTTAATCATGTAAACATCCAACTAGTGCAAAACACACCCCTTTATACCATACAGGTAGACATACTCACATGTGCATAATCACCTTATTATGACATCACTATCACCTGGACAAACATTGATACTACATCAACCTAACAATATACAATTATTTTAGTTTAAAATCTATAATAAACAAATAAATACAATTTAATACATATCATATATATATATATATATATATATATATATATATATATATATATATATATATATACACACAAAATTCCTCTGAGAAATTGGTAATGGCACCAAATTATATTCTTTTTAATATTAAGAAAAATACCTCATCAAACCTTTTATAAGAATTCAAGGGAATCTAATCAAGAAGTCTTAAAAGGGACCAATCTAGATCTCTATTTAGGCCTTTGGGATATAATGTATCTAACTTGACAATCCCAAAGGCCTCGCGCCTCTTTAGTAACAGCTCTCTATCCCCTCCTCTCCTGGGTCTCTCTACTCGCTCTATAACCTGAAACCTGAGTTGTGATATCTGGTGACCCGCTTTCACAAAGTGGTTAGAAACAGGGGCATCCTCATCCCCCTTTCTGATATTGGACTTATGCGGACTCATGCACTCTCTCGCTTTCCTAGTTGATTCTCCAACATATACCAAACCACATGGGGCATTTAATTAGGTAAATAATAAAATCAGAATTACAAGTATAGTGGTCCTTGATATCAAACTTGGTACCGTATGTGGATGGACAAATTGTTGTCCTTAAATCATATAACCACAACTAAAACACCCAAAGCAGGGATAGCAACCTATCACCTAGATTACGAGTTTTGCGGTAACAGGGGTGCGGTGCTAACGAGCAGTTTTACCTCACCGCTCACCTACAGACAGCGCTGGTATTACGGGTTTTTAGAAACCCGGCGTTAGCCGCAGAAAAGTGAGCAGAGAGCAAAATTTTACTCCACATCTCACCTCAATATAAGCGCTGCTTACGTTAGCGGTGAGCAGGTAAAACGTACTCGTGCACGATTTCCCCATAGGGATCAATGGGGAGAGCTGGCTGAAAAAAAACAGCTCCTAACGCAGCCCCATTGATTCCTATTGATTCCTATGGGGAAATACATTTTATGTCTACACCAAACACCCTAACATGAACCCCGAGTCTAAACACCCCTAATCTTACACTTATTAACCCCTAATCTACCGCCCTTGACATCGCTGACACCTGCATTATATTATTAACCCCTAATCTGCCGCTCTGGACACCGCCGCCACCTACATTATACTTATTAACCCCTAATCTGCTGCCCCAACATCGCCGACACCTACATTATATTTATTAACCCCTAATCTGCCACCCCCATTGTTGCTGTCACCTACCTACACTTATTAACCCCTAATCTGCCGCCCCCAACATAGCCGCCACTATAATAAAGTTCTTAACCCCTAAGTCTAACCCTAACCCTAACACCCCCCTAACTAATATAAATTTGTGGACCCAGGACATACTTTAAAACGAGAGAAATCTCAATGTATCCTTCCTGGTAAAATATTTTTTATAAATAAATAAATAAAATATAATTTAAATAAATCTTAATAAAATAACTACAATTAACTAAATTATTCCTATTTAAAACTAAATACGTACCTATAAAATAAACCCTAAGCTTGCTACAATATAACTAATAGTTACATTGTATCTAGCTTAGGGTTTATTTTTATTTTACAGGCAACTTTGTATTTATTTTAACTAGGTACAATAGTTATTAAATAGTTATTAACTATTTAATAGCTATCTAGTTAAAATAAAGTCAAATTAACCTGTAAAATAAATCCTAACCTAAGTTACAATTACACCTAACACTACACTATAATTAAATTAATTACCTAAACTATATACAATTAAATACAATTATCTAAAGTACGAAAAACAAACAAACACTAAATTACAGAAAATAATAAAATAATTACAATTTTTTTAAACTAATTACACCTAATCTAATCCCCTAATAAAATAAAAAAAGCCCTCCAAAATAATAAAAAGCCCTACCCTATACTAAATTACAAATAGCCCTTAAAAGGGCCTTTTGCGGGGCATTGCCCCAAAGTAATCAGCTCTTTTACCTGTAAAAAAAAGTACAATACCCCCCAACATTAAAACCCACCACCCACACACCCAACCCTACTCTAAAACCCACCCAATCCCCCTTAATAAAACCTAACACTAACCCCTTGAAGATCACCCTACCTTGAGAAGTCTTCACCCAACCGGGCCGAAGTCCTCAACGAAGCCGGGCGAAGTCGTCCTCCATATGGGCAGAAGTCTTCATCCAAGCCGGGACGAAGAGGTCCTCCCGACGGGCAGAAGACTTCATCCAAGCTGGGAAGAAGAGGTCCTCCAGACGGGCAGAAGTCTTCATCCAGGCAGCATCTTCTATATTCATCCATCCGGCGCAGAGCGGCTCCATCTTCAAGACATCCGACGCGGAGCATCCTCTTCAAACGAAGTCCAACTGAAGAATGAAGGTTTCTTTAAATGACGTCATCCAATATGGTGTCCCTTCAATTCCGATTGGCTGATAGAATTCTATCAGCCAATCGGAATTAAGGTAGAAAAAATCCTATTGGCTGATGCAATCAGCCAATAGGATTGAGCTGGCATTTTATTGGCTATCTATCAGCCAATTGGAATTGAAGGGACGCCATCTTCCCGGCCCGGTTGGGTGAAGACTTTTCGAGGTAGGGTGATCTTCAAGGGGTTAGTGTTAGGTTTTATTAAGGGGGGATTGGGTGGGTTTTAGAGTAGGGTTGGGTGTGTGGGTGGTGGGTTTTAATGTTGGGGGGTATTGTACTTTTTTTTTACAGGTAAAAGAGCTGATTACTTTGGGACAATGCCCCACAAAAGGCCCTTTTAAGGGATATTTGTAATTTAGTATAGGGTAGGGCTTTTTATTATTTTGGGGGGCTTTTTTATTTTATTAGGGGGATTAGATTAGGTGTAATTAGTTTAAAAAACTTGTAATTATTTTATTATTTTCTGTAATTTAGTGTTTTATTTTTCTTCGTACTTTAGATAATTGTATTTAATTGTATTTAGTTTAGGCAATTCATTTAATTATAGTGTAGTGTTAGGTGTAATTGTAACTTAGGTTAGGATTTATTTTACAGGTAAATTTGTCTTTATTTTAACTAGGTAGCTATTAAATAGTTAATAACTATTCAATAACTAGTCTACCTAGTTAAAATAAATACAAAGTTGCCTGTAAAATAAAAATAAACCCTTAGCTAGATACAATGTAACTTTTAGTTATATTGTAGCTAACTTATGGTTTATTTTATAGATAAGTATTTTGTTTTAAATAGGAATAATTTATTTAATTGTAGTAATTTTATTTAGATTTATTGCAATTATATTTAAGTTAGGGGGTGTTAGACTTAGGGTTAGACTTAGATTTAGGGGTTAATACATTTAATATAGTTGCGGCGACGTTGGGGGCGGCAGATTAGGGGTTAATAAATGTAGGTAGGTGTCGGCGATGTTAGGAACGACAGATTAGGGGTTAATAAAATTTAATTCGTGTTTGCGATATGGGAGTGTGGCGGGTTAGGGGTTAGTATATTTTTTATAGTGGCTGCGATGTCCGGTTCGGCAGAATAGGGGTTAAAAAATGTATTTTAATGTTTGCGATGTGGGGGGGGGGAGGGGCTCGGTTTAGGGGTTAATAGGTAGTTTATGGGTGTTAGTGTACTTTTTAGCATTTTAGTTAAGAGTTTTATGCTACGGCGTTAGCCCATAAAACTCTTAACTACTGACTTTTAAATGCGGTATCAGTCTTGACAGGAGAGGCTGTACCGCTCCCTTTTTGGAAGACTCGTAATTCCAGCGTTAGGCAAGTCCCATTGAAAAAAGAGGATACGCAATTGACGTAAGTGGATGAGCGATACACCTGTACCTTCAAGACTCGTAATACCAGCAGGCGTTAAAAAAGAAGCGTTGGGACCTCTCAATGCTGCTTTTTAAGGCTAACGCAAGACTCGCAATCTAGCCGTTTGTTTTTACTAGTAATGTACCCCAGTCTACTGTTTTTTCCACTACCAATATCACTCTTAATAAGTTAGTCCTTCAAAGACGTTGCCCTTCCATATGCCAGCATTTGTATATTTTTAAACTCTGATATAGATGGGTTACATTCCCTCAAAATGTGTCAGTGTTTTTTAATAATATTTATGATATATCTACTCTGCTTGTTAAACTGGCTTACAAACACTATACGGTCCCTATTCTTACCATTTTAAAATCTTATTTTCACTGCTCTTCACTGCTGATTTGTTTGAACATGTGCAGCAACTCTGCTTCAAATACTTGCAGCAAAATTGTGGCTCCCATAATTAGATAAAGGTGCATAAAATGTCATTACTGTTTAATGTCACTAAGCATTTTTCCCCTTCAGCTAGTAAGTTACCTTCTTGGCATCAAGACTTTAATATGTCCCACTTATGTTTTCATAAAATGGAAACCAAATAATGATGATTTAGAATAGATTATATTTAGTTTTTATTTGTTATTTGTATGTTTTACTGTCTTATAATATTCAGTGATGTGTGATGTGTTTGTCTTTTTGTTATATAGCATATTATTGTTAAATAGCCTGCAAATTATTTGTTTAGATCAATTGTCATATTTGGTTATTCCTGTCTCTATTACTCCAGCAGATGGCAAACTTGCAAAGTATGAATACTCAGTACTTCATTAAAATTGTTATTGCTCCTATGCAGTATCTCAGCTCTAGAGTAAGAGAGGCCTTAGGACAAATTAAAACATGAGACTTATTTTATGTTTTAATTGTATAACCCATTAAACATGTTCTTGCACTGTGCATTTGGTTGTGTACAGGATTTTTTCCCTCTTTTTTTATTTGGATTATTTATGATTTGGATTTTCATGGCACCACTTTGTGAAGAGATTGTGAAGAGAGATAGAAAAAGAAGAAAGTGAAAGAGAGGGGGACAGTAGAGATGTGAGAGAGAAGGGCAGAAAGAGAGAAAACTGAGGAAGAGAGGAGAGAGAAAAGGGAGAACATGAAGGAGAGATGAGAGAGGGAAAAAGAGACGGGAGAGAATGCCGAAAGTGTCTAGGGAAAGGTGGGAAAGAGAAGACAGTGGATAGAGAAATGAGATAGAGGGAGAGACAAAGAGGAGAGACAGCAGGACAAAGAGAAGAGAGAGAAATATGAGAGTGAAAGATGGGGAGAGAGGGTGGCATGGGAAGACTAAATTGAGAGGAGGAAATGGAGAGAAAGGAGGAAGAAAAGAATGAAGAACAAGAGGGGTGAAAAAGAGAGAAAAGGAGAGAAAAAGATATGAGGGAGAAGAGAGAGAGAGAGAGAGAGGCAGGCATGAGAGAGAGAGAGGGATGGATGAGAGAGGTTAGAAGAGGAGAGAGATGGAGAGAAAAGGGAAAGAAAGGTGGGAGAGAGGAAAAAATGTGAAAAGGTGATTGAAGAGGGAAAGAATATCCGGCAGTGCCAAGAGGAAGCTGGTGAGAGGGGCCGCTATGCAACCAAAAGCTAACTGTCCTATGGAAAGCAAACAGCACACATTCTTTCTATGCTGCTATGCAAGGCCCCATCATGCATGAGGCCTTAGGTGGTCCCCTATTAGGCCTAGCAGTAGGGCCACCTAGGCTCCGGCATTGTCTTGTTTTTATTTATGTTTAATTTCTTTTTAACTATTTTCAAGTTCTTTTGTGTCGATATTGTAATGAACTGATTTAAATAGGGAATAGTATTCAGTTTTAATTTGTTTGTTTAGTAATGTTTTAAATGCTGGTTTATTTGACCTTGGAGCTATGCTGTGAGAAGTTAACAGTTATGAGAGTTCTATAGTTATAGATAACAGTTATCAGACAGATACACTATAAATTATAATTTGAGCTTAACATGCAACTCACTGTTGTTATGAGGGGCTGGTAAATAGCCAGCTGTTTAAACTATGCCATACTATAGAATGTTTATGGTCAAGCCAGGAAGATGACAATGAAGGATTTGATAAAAGCGATAATAAACACCAAATATGTTATTGTTTAAAAAGTTAGCTTCTGCAGATCTCAGATCTTGCTTTTCAGGTAGTGCTGACTCTTAATGAGCATGAGCACAGTGTTATCTATATGAAACACATAAACTAATGCCCTCTAGCTGTAAAAAAATATGTCAAATGCAGAGGTGGCCTTCAAGGGCTTAGAAATAAGCATAAGAGCCTACCTAGGTTTAGCTTTCAACCAAGAATAACAAGAGAACAAAGCAAATTTTATGATAAAAGTAAATTAGAAAGTTGTTTAAAATTACAAGCCTTATCTGAATCATGAAAGTTTATTTTGGACTTTAATATCCCTTTAAATGTCCTAAAACTATTATCTGGCTAACTAGCTTATGATTGGTTAATACAAGTTCTATTCATTTACTGCTGAAGAAAGGAATTTAAAGAAATGTGTAAAACAATATTTCCCCTTGTCTTCAATAATTGAGATATTGCCAGTAATGCTTATAATGCTTGAAATGAGACAAATGTACAGGGTTTATGTTTGTCTTTTTTTTTTTTTAATTATCATTTGACATGTTTATTTTTTTCTGTCACTGTAGCTTGGAACATTATGGGCAGAGGTTGTTTAACAGAATTTAGATGTAAAATAAAGTTCAATTTCTGATATGCTATGGAAGGTGGGTCCCAATGTACCTGACTGAAAAGAACAGGAACATCAAAGAATGTTAAGAATTCAGAACACATAACATTTTGAAGGTTAGACTGATTCAATTGATTTTCTAAGTAGTACTTTAGGGCTTGAATTTTAATGGAGTAACTTTGTTCAAAATGAATTCACATGATCAAAGAATCCCTGAAAATATATTCATATAGACTTACACAAAAGATCTGGGTATAATAATAGCTTTGTAGGCTGCTTCATTATATTACAGTTTGATAGCTCTATCTATCTATCTCTATCTATCTATCTTTCTATCTATCTAACATCTATCTGTCTATCTATCTATCTATCTATCTATCTATCTATCTATCTATCTATCTATTTATATATTTATATGGGAATTTATGTTTAAAATATCTGAACACGTTTAAGCAGACAGTATATATATATATATATATATATATATATATATATATAAAACAAAAGTGCAGTGAAAACAGCACACACCACCTGGTACTCTGCTAGAAACAAAGTATACAGTATCTAGGTAATCCCCACACCTGGCTTCAACGATATAGGGTTACCAAATATCAGGCAAAAACACTGGAATATTCCACAAAAAGCCTTTATGAAATAAGTAGAAAGACAAGGGCCTTAACCCATGACATTTCGGCTCTTGCAGGAGCCTTTCTCAAATGGAGGCCGTGAAGACATACTAAGCACCACAGAACCCCAAACTTAAATACCATAATCAATTTACCTGAGACCAATCAGTTGATCCTGAGCGGGACCGTGCATCACTCCTCCAAGGCCACTACACCTCATGCTGAGACACAATGTACTAAGTACTGACGTCATCAATCCACACCGGCCCAATCAGATAGCAGCGTGATGAGTTGCCATAGCAATCAGTAAACAAGCAATTACTCCTCCAGGCGTAATAGGGCCTGTGCCCTGTCTCCACTGCTCCTGAGGTGTGGAACATGGTCTATAAGCATTGTTCTGAGAGATGATACTGGGTGCCCTAGGGGACTGAACACCACCATGGATTTTGGCTACTGTTATAGAAAATTAAAGGACTGCGGGAGTCTTCTCCTTCTTTTAGTTTCTACCTATTCCTTGAGACATGAAAGGGGTTTTAGTTTCCCCCTGAAGCTATATGATTAATTTAGGTTAATGTAGGATGATTTTACTCCAAGTCAGCAGTCACATTGATACTGTGGGGTATAGATTGTATTCCTGTATTTATTTCACGTCAGCGATGTTGATGCGCTGTTATGATATATATTTGTAATTATATGTAATTACATGTTGTGCATGCATTTTATTTCACTGTGGTACAATAGTTTTTCCCTGCTGATAATACCGCTCAGGATGGTTATGATCATGATCGTGCACTATCACCCAGTTTATAGGTTAAAATCTGTTTGTTTGTTTACCCGATTGCTATAGCAACTAATCACGCTGCTATCTGTTTGGGCCAGTTCGGAATGATGACGTCAGTACTCAGCGCATTGTGTCTCAGCATGAGGTGTAGTGGCCTTGGAGGAGTGATGCACGGTCCCGCTCAGGATCAACGGATTGGTCTCAGGTAAATTGATTATGGTATTTAAGTTTGGGGTTCTGTGGTGCTTAGTATGTCTTTACGGCCTCCATTTGAGAAAGACTCCTGCAAGAGCCGAAACGTCTTGGGTTAAGGCCCTTGTCTTTCTACCTATTTCATGAAGGCTTTTTTTGAATATTCCAGTGATTTTGCCTGCTTTTTGGTAACCCTATATAGTTGAATCTAGGTGTGGGGATTACCTAGATACTATATATATATTTTCTATAACAGTAGCCAAAATCCATGGTGGTGTTCAGTCCCCTAGGGCACCCAGTATCATCTCTCAGAAAGATGCGTATAAAACATGTTCCACGCCTCAGGCACAGTAGAGACAGAGCACAGGCCCTATTACGCTTGGAGGCGTAATTGCTTGTTTACCTGATTGCTATGACAACTCATCACGCTGCTATCTGATTGGGTTGGTGCGGACTGATGACGTCAGTACTCAGCGCATTGTGTCTCAGCGTGAGGTGTAGTGGCCTTGGGGGGGGGTGATGCACGGTCCCGCTCAGGATCAACTGATTGGTCTCAGGTAAATTGATTATGGTATTTAAGTTTGGGGTTCTGTGGTGCTTAGTATGTCTTCACGGCCTCCATTTGAAAAAGGCTCCTGCGAGAGACGAAACTTCATGGGTTAAGGCCCTTGTCTTTCTACTTATTTCATAAAAGGCTTTTTGTGGAATATTCCAGTGATTTTGTCTGCTTTTTGGTAACCCTATATCGTTGAGGCTAGGCGTGGGGATTACCTAGATACTATATATATATATAATATATATATATATATATATATATATATATAATATATATATATATATACACATATATATATATATAATAAATGGCCAAGTGTGTTTGTCCGAATCTGTCATGCGCAGTAGAGACTGTGTGCAAGGACAAACAAACCTGACCTTAGAGTCCCTACCTGAAAAGCCGGTGCGGGTGAAAGTGGGCGTGGCCCAGCATGAACAGGGAGAGGAATAGAGGGGAGAGAGATAGAAAGAGAAGAGGAGAGAGATAGAAAGAGAGGGGGAGAGTACAAAATAGATGGGAAGGAGCAAGAGAGGGGGTAGAGAGAGCAAAATAGAGGGGAAAGAGCAAAAGAGATGGGAATGAACAAAATAGAGGGAAGAGAGAGAGAGCAAAAGAGAGGGGGAGAGAGAGAGTGCAAAAGAGGTGAGAGAGAGAGAGCAAAAGAGAGGGGGAGAAAGAGCAAAAGAGAGGGATGGGGAGAGACAGAGCAAAAGAGAGAGGAGAGAGAGAGCAAAAGAGAGGGGGAAGAGAGAGAGCGCAAAAGAGAGTGGGGAGAGATTGCAAAAGAGAGGGAGAGAGAGCACAAAATAGAGGGGGAGAGAGAGAGTGCAAAAGAGAGGGAGAGAGAGCACAAAAGAGAGAGGGGGAGAGAGAGCGCAAAAGAGAGGGGGGATAGAGCGCAAAATAGAGGGGGAGAGGGAGAGAGCGCAAAAGAGAGGGGGGAGAAAGCACGCAAAAGAGAGGGGGGAGTAAGAGAGGGGGGATAGAGAGCCAAATAAAGGGGGTAGAGAGAGCAAAAGAGAGGTGGAGCAAGAGAGAGCAAAAGAGAGGGGGGAGCGCACAAAAGAGGGGGGGGGGAGAGAGCAAAAGAGAGGGGGAGAGAGAGAGCAAAAGAGAGGTGGAGGGAGAGAGCGCAAGGGGTGGGACCGCTGTACTGCAGAAAATGGCCCGTGTGAATGGGCTTTAGGACTAGTATCTATATATCAGAAATTATCACTATATTGCAATAAAATCAGCATACTTAAATTTAATATTGTCATTTTGGTCATTTTGTATCGTATCTCTGCTGCCAATTAGGGGCAGATATAAATGTGCTTCTATATAGATCAAGCAATCACTTTGTAGCATGTAGGAGGGTCAGTGTTCTGAATTCCAGAAAATTCATTACAGCCTCTCAGGGGAAAATCTTCAGTTTGCACATTTAAATTTGAGAAGAATCAGACGTGGAAAGAAATATGCTGAGTAGGGTGCTTTATCCTTTGCTCAAAATCTGGTATTAGAAGTGAATGATAATAAATGTTAAATAGAGAATATTTACACAGCCAACATGCTTTTAGTGCACCCTATACCTATCTATATACAGTAGCTCAAGAAGTAGTATTAGCACTTGTATTACAAGTGGGAAGTTAAGTGTTGCCTCTCAAGCACAACTGAAAATACCACTAGAACATTTTGAAGACCTTATGTATTAACACTTGAAAATATACATTTGCAAAACAACTTAAAACAATATACTAAAAAAAGTATTTCTCGAATATATATGCCTATTAACTGTAAAATAAAGGGCTATTATTGAAATGTTTTAAGAGTGATTTAAAGTGATGTATTTGTATGTATGCGCGTATGTGTGTGTATATATATATATATATATATATATATATATAAACAGTATATATTTCTAATTTTTGTATGTGAAGGAAAGATAAGCCCAGTGCAATATAGCACTGCATGATATGATATCAAAGTTTTGCTACACTTCCATTTTGTACTTTGTTGTTTATATTACTATACATTTCAGATTTGGGTCCTTTCAGTATTATTGCATTTAAGCTTTGCACTTTCTCTTTTATATTTGAATACATTTAGATTTAGATCCAACAATGATTTTACAAATTCTGATTATGTTTCAAAGTTTCTGTGTTACTTTAATAAATTAGGATCATAATTTTTATATTTCTGTGTATCTTTTACAACTTACATAGCACTTTGTATTTGCTCCATTGTAAACTAAAACTGACAGTTTCAAAAATTAAGTGAGACAGGGCAGTTCCCAGGGTATGTCTGAAGCTCTCTCACAAGTCTATTTGAAAATTAGTCTTAATGTATTTTTCTGCCCAATGCAGCCATTTCTGCTTGTGAGCATTGGTTAGTGGTGGCCGAATGGAAGGTTTATGCACAGTTGCAAGACTCTGGAGGACTCTACACCTTGATGTCCGTGGGACTCCAGAGGCAATAGCAGCTTCAAATATATGTTTGCTGCTATGTAATGGTATTTTAGCAGCTGCTCTCTTGATCCGATGCATGGATCTGGCAGAAATCTTCCTCAATGTGCCTTTATCTGCACAAACCCATCTGTGCTCTGAATCAGCCACAAATCTCTTAATAGTGCGATGATCACACTTAAGTTTTCGTGAAATATCTAATGTTTTCATACCTCGTCCAAGGCATTGAACTATTTCACTCTTTTCGGCAGCAGAGAGATCATTTTTCTTCCCCATATTGCTTGAAAATGGTGCTCTGCTTAATAATGTGGAACACCCTTTAGCTAGATTGCGATGTGGGGGGATGGTGGATTAGGGGTTAGTCACTTTATTAGGTAGTTTGCGATGTGGGGGTTGGCGGATTAGACCGCTGCTTCATAACTTCTGTTCCAGCAAGCCTGAAGGCTCGCCGGAAACAAGGGGCATCAAGCTCCATTCAGAGCTTGATAATTTGGCCCCTTAATATTGTCCGTATTCAGCTTCTGATCACAATCTTTCGTATCATGTTCATCAATTTACAGTCAAGTTTCAGACCTTCAATGCTTGAAAAACTGTTTTATAGTGTGCACTTATTTGTATATCTGATGATATCAAAGAAAGAAATCTAAAGCAATATAAAGAAATTCTCCTCGAAAAGTGTACACGAAAATGTGAATAATTTCATATTGCGAATATGTTTTCATAATTGAATATGTTCTATTTATTTATAAATATTTCTCTATATATGTGATGATTTTTGGACTGATATATCTATTTATAGCGACATATGTATATGAAAATATATATATATATATATATATATATATATATATATATATATATATATATGTGTCTATGTCTAGATATTTCTAGATCTATATGCAAATTGTTTTATAATCCCTCTGATATATTGTTTAATGTACATAAAATTGTAATGCTCTATCATTTCATTATCTCCATAGTTAAACATATCTCTTTACATATAAATGCATGTTTGTCTATGTGTGTGTATGTATCTCAATGTAAAATCCATTTGTCTGCTTTTTCTTTCTAACACCCGAGATCTCCTATCTTTTAGCCCTTGTAACTTTTGTGTGCAATATTTTTTTAAAATAATTTTTATTAGACAGTGTTAATATAAGTGTAACTGTACTTTGTAATCTATTTTTGAAGTGTTTCGTGAAACTTTTATGTTGCGCAAAACCATTAACTACAGTTCTTCGAGTGAGAAAGGATTGTTGCGTAAAAAGCAAATGCGCACGTGCAATAACGATTTTTCAAGACTTGTAATACCTGCGTAATGGAAATTGATTGCGAAAAGACCATAATTACTACTTTTATTACTAAACTGTCTTGAGATGAGGGTTTTGGTTTTTGAGAGTGGAGGGCCCTCTAGTGGGCCTGTAACAACATTAAGGGATTACCAACTTGAAGTCTGGAGGATGTGAGATTGTGTTTTGTTACAATGTTGCAGGAGAGGAGGCGGTGTTTGTTCTTACCTTTATAGGGTCCTGCAGCAGGGTATCCGGCCTCTTTTCGGTTCCAGACTTCAAGGAGAAAGTTTTCTGTGTCCCTGAAGGAAGATTTGGAGATGGATAGATCCAGGAGGAAATCTCTGCCACCCAAGAGATACAGGGAGGTCGTGGAGATGACGTCCAGGAAGAGAGGACCTGCAAGACAGTCAGAGGAGCATGGGTCTGATGATGTGGTACCCCCCACACCCCAAAAAATGCCACCCCAGAGGAGTTTTAATAAAGGAAAGGGGCCTGCCAAGGGTGGGAGAGGGGGTACAGGGCCCAAAGCTAGTATCTCAGTTAGGGAAGGCCCTAGGGGTGTGTCTCATTTTCAGCCTGTGGAGAGGGCTGTGGAGAGGCCCAGGCTGGTCCCAGTGGGGGGCGGGAAGGCCCTCAGGAGATGGGGGTTCCTAGTAGTGGAGCGGGGTCGATAATGGGGAGTGATCATGCTGGTTCTTTGCCAGCGTTGCCACCGGCAGCCATGGCGGCAGTCCTGGCTTTAGCCCAATCTCTGGCGTCAGCCATGGCCCCATCTGTGCAAGGGCAGGGCCAGGATGCGGCCCAGGCTGTCGGTGGTGCGGCGGTAGTTCAGGCCGGTGGGTCGGGGCTCCCAAGGTCAGGTAGTGCAGAGTGCGCAGCGGGCCCATCCCTCTCAGATGGCGGATCGCGCGAGATGTACTCCTCAAGTTCGTCAGAGGAGGAGGATCTTGGCCGCAATCTTGGAGGGAGGGTCACAGGAGGAGTAGACGCCACTTGTGACCGGAGCGGCCCAGGTAACTTGGGGAGGCTTCCGGTCGCGGCTGGGGTGGCAACAGGCGGCACAGGAGGGAGGCAGGAGTACTCACCGGGCGCCGTTAGGGTGGCTGGTGAGGTGGAGGCTCTGCGGTGCAGAGCGGTCGAGGGGCCTAGTACAAGTGCGCAGGCGCGCGCGAGTACTGATGGGCCTAGCACAAGGGCGCATGGGCATTGAGGCTGGAGGCCAGAGGTGTGTGTCAGTGGCAGCAGGGTCCGATGGGCCTAGGATGATTGCGCCGGCGGTCTTGGGTATCAGCGGTCCCCATGCAAGTGCGCATGCACACATGGGGGATGGTGCTTGCGGCCATATGAGTATATCTGGAGCATGAATGTTGGCAGCAGGATTGTGAGGGGTATGGATGCTAGTAGTGGCATGTGTGTGGGGGATGCCACTAGAGGCAGAGGGAGAACACATGCGGGGATAACGCATGTTAGCGCTCATGGGTCGCAGTATGGCATGAGTGGGGATACGCCGATTGGTGAGCATAGGTGTGTGGTGTCTGCGAACCAGGAGCAGGGTTATCCTAGACTAGGGGTTTCTATGTGCATGACGGCTGCAAGCCAGGTTAATAGTATGCAGGTGCAGGAGGAAATCATAAAGAGGGCTGTAGAGACTGCGCTGCGTGAGGTGGCCAGGCAGCAGGCCCCCCAGGGGTTGAGTGCCCATGCCCAGGAGGGGTCTGTACAGGAAGTTTTGATTAGAAGGGCTGTGTCAGCGGCTCTGGGGATGAATGCTGGGGGGGATCATAGGGTGGAAGGGAGGAATGTCTCTTTTGACATACCACCTGTTGGCCAGAGTACTCCCCAAGTTGCTTTGTCTCCACAGGTACAGAATAGGACTGCTTCAGCAATGGCAACCGAGGCTTCCAGTGCGCTAGTAGTGGCAGGTCAGAGCAGCGAGCAGTTGGATAAGACTGGATCAACGACTCAGGCACCCATCGAAGCAGACCGCCCAGGGAATCGTGAGTACTATGCACCTCACACATTACATGCTGACACGGGGTCTTCATCTAGCGGGTCAGGTTCAGATAGTGGGGAGGACCTGGGGCTGGTTGGAAAAGGACAGCGTAGAATGTTTAGGTGGATTAAGAAAATGGCGGCAGGGCATGCAAAGGATAGGGCCAGGGGGCCGGGGCCGCAGTGCCTCGTAAGGTGGCGGCGCAGGGGGACACGTACCCGTGTCTGGTCCATTCACTATACGGGCACCTTATGTTGAAAATAGTAAAGAAAATACAGGAGGGTCATTACGTAAATGTTTTTGACCTCTCACTGGATGCGTTTAGGGCAAAAGAAAGGGCCCAGGACGGCTCTGGACCCAAAAAGGTACGCAGGTCTGAAACGTACGAAGAATGGCTGAAATGCTTCAGAGTGCTAGTGGCCTGTTACGTGGATAGGTGGCCACTGCAAGGCCACAACCTCTTTAAGTATCAGGATACTATAGAGGATATCCATATCAGATTTAAAGAGGGTGCATGGAGGGAATATGACATGGCCTTCAGGAGGAAGATGGTGGGGAATCCCTTACTGCATTTCGGCACACAGGACATGCACCTGTGGTCAAAACTAGGGCTGGAAGGGGCGCCACACCCCCTGCACAGGGGCGGCAGGGCGCGAGAGTCAGTAGGTGGGGCGAGAGTGCTGGAAATTTCAGGACAAGTTGTGTGACAGGGGGAGCAGCTGCTCCTTTCGGCACATCTGCAGGTACTGTGGGGGTCCCCACTCAGGAGCCGATTGCAGTAAACGCAAGGACCAGGGGCAGCTTAAACCAGCACAGAAACCTGGAGTTGGGGTCAAGGGCCCCAACCCCGCTTAAGCTGTCTCCTATGCTAGCATTGCTGGCAAATTATCCAGACCCGGAGGCAGCGGAGCTGCTCCCGGCCGGTCTGGAGTGGGGTTTTGCGATCCCAGTTACGAGGAATGTCCTGGGGTCAGGGGTGCACAAAAATTTGAAGACGGCTTATGAATTCCCACACGTGGTGAGGGAAAAATTGGCAAAGGAAGTCACGATGGGTAGGGTGTCTGGCCCATTCGTGGAGCTCCCCATCGCAAACCTTGTGGTCTCGCCTTTGGGAGTGGTGCCAAAAAAGGAGCCGGGGAAATTTAGGTTGATTCATCACCTGTCTTTCCCAAAAGGGGGGTCAGTCAATGATGCTATTGACCCAGAAATCAGCTCGGTGCATTATCAATCTTTTGATAATGCTCTAGAGGTGGTTAGGGCGTGTGGCCCGGGGGCGCTGCTGGCATAGAGTCTGCATTCCGGCTACTGCCCCTCTATCCCTCGGCATTTAGGCTCATGGGGAGGAAGTTCGAGGGGTCTTACTACGTGGACAGGTGCCTACCAATGGGGTGTTCCTTGTCCTGTTTGTTGTTTGAGTGTTTCAGTTCCTTTTTGCACTGGGTGGTCGAGACGGCGTCAGGAAAGCGGGTTGCGCAGATTGCAAACAGCTCATGAAAGTCATGAAGGAATTGATGGCCAGTTTTGGGGTACCCCTGGCGGATGAGAAGACGCAGGGTCCCTGTATGTGTATAACATTTCTGGGGATAGAAATTGACACGGTGCATGCGGTCTGCAGATTGCTTGACGACAAAGTTAAGCAAATGCTGCAGATGGCCAGGTCATTTATGGGGCACGATAGGGTCCCTATTAAGGAGGTTCAGTCATTGCTCGGCCTTCTGAATTTTGCAGGGCATGTGATTCCAATGGGAAGGGTCTTCAATCGCCGCCTTGAGGGCCAATTGAAAGGCCCTCCGGTGCGGGCTAAATGGGCGCGTGTCACGGCTGAGGTGAAGGAGGATTTAGAGGTTTGGGCCAGGTTCCTGGTCAACTTCAACGGGGTTTGCCTTTGGAGGCACCCGCCAGTTTCTAATCAAGCCCTTCACCTCTTCACGGACGCGGCAGGCGGCTCTGGGTATGGAGCTTACCTGGATGGGGAGTGGAGTGCAGCTCCGTGGCCCAGAGAATGGATAGAGGCTGGGTGTGTCAGGAACTTGACGCTATTGGAGCTATTCCCCATAGTTGTAGCTGTAGAAATATGGGGTGTTCGGTTAGCGAACAGGTCAGTGGTGTTCTGGACGGACAACCTGAGTGTGGTGTACGCCATTAATAGGTTGTCTGCGGCTTCACCAAATGTGGTATGCTATTTGAGGCACCTGGTGTTGCGCTGCTTGCAGCTCAACATCTGTTTCACCGCCAAACACGTCCTGGGAGTGCAGAATGTGATTGCTGATGCACTCTCTCGATTCAATTGGGGGCAGTTTAGGAAAGCAGCACCCAGGGCGGCGAAGGAGGGTCTAACGTGCCCATCTTCTCTTTGGCAGTTGATGAAGGTTGGGAAGGCATCCTCGGTTTAGTTAAGGCTCTGAAGACTTGGGCAACCTACCTGGGCCACTGGAACAGATAGGAGACTTTCTGTCATCAGAGGGGCGTACAGGTACAAGGGGCCACTAGGGTGCATGTGTTGGAATGGTTGGCTTTGTTGAGAAGGGAAGGCATTAGCAAGGCAGGAGCTGCAGGTAGGCTGGCAGCAGTGTCCTTTTTAACAAGGCACTGGGTTGTGTGGATCACTCTAGGGCTTTTCTGGTTAAAAAAGTGCTGAAGGGGTGGGGGAGAATGGTTCCCCGTATAAAGGACCACAGGGAACCTATTACAGCCAGTAGACTGAGGCAGTTGGCACTTGGTTTACAGGAGGTCTGCAAATAGGAATATGAGAGGTTACTCTTTAGAACAGCTTTTGCGATAGCATTTGCAGGGGCTCTGCGGGTGAGCAAATTAGTGTCATCATCCAAAACGAAAGGGATAGGGGGGTACTGGTGGAACATGTGCGTTTAGCCCAAGGGGGGGTGCTATTATTTGTCCCAAGGTCCAAAACGGATCACGAGGGTAAAGGCACATGGTTGCCCCTGGCGAGACAGGAGGAAGCGGTATGCTGCCCTGTGCGATGTGTGGAGGAGTTTGTGAAACTCCGTCCGGGGCATTGCGCTCAGTTCCTCGTGCATGAGGATGGGACTGCATTGTCGATATTTCAGTTTAGGAGGGTTCTCGCAAAAACAGCGGAGCTAACTGGGTTAGACCCCAAAAGAGTAGCTGCCCATTCGTTTAGGATCGGCGCAGCAACTAGCGCAGCGGAGGGGGGAGGGGAATCATCGGCCGACATAAAGCGCTTGGGAAGATGGAGATCAGCCCAGTATAAAACGTATATTAGGCCCACACCAGGACCACATTCCTAGGAAAGGATGCGGTTCAATTACACTAAATTGATTCATGTAAGGTTGGCACCAAAGGGGTACCCGAGGGGTTAGCGGGTTGGTGCGGGTGTGGGGGGCTGCTGATAAGGGAGTTGAGCAGTGGGGGCTGTATCGTGGGCCAGGGCTCTGGCTCAGGCTAATAGGGTGTCGTCTGTTTCACCAGGTAAATTAGGAAGTTAACCCCCTGTTCGAGTGTGGATAATAGGCCACTCATTTATCCATTGGGCGTCCATCAGGGCGCTGTGGACGCCGGAAGTGCAACAGCTTGGATTCCAAATGTCCATTACCAACTTCCGGTGGTTAGGACGCAGGGGCCTTGTGTGGGACGATTTGCCAGCATTGTTGCAGGAGGCACATAGGAGGTGGGGGCAGCCTAATGTTATAGTGCTGCATCTGGGGGGTAATGACTTAGGCTCATTGTCGGCTCTGGACCATATTAAGAGGATGACAGCGGATATTAAGTGGGTTCACACGTGGTTGAAAGAGGTCAAAATAGGTTGGTCCAATGTGGTTGGTCGGCTGCATTGGAGACACATTGTGACCCAGAAAGCTGCATATAATGTGCAAAAAAGGTCAATAGAGAGTTGGGAAGAGCGGTCACGGCCCTGGGGGGCTTCGTGATTAGACACAATGGGATAACGGCTGACAAGAAGGACCTATTTCGTCCTGATGGGGTCCACCTGACCGATGTTGGGTTGGACATGTTCTTAAAGGACATTAGGAGCGCTTTGTTAAGGGTACTATAGTTTTCACAAAAAAAGTTTGATTGTTATTTGTTATTAAAGTTATTGTTACAGTTGATATGTTAAGTTATTATAGGTGCCTGTCGGTTTGTGTGGTGGCAAGAGAACGCCTGGCTCTTGTGGTGGGTGGTCAGGTCCCTGGGGAGCGGGCACGGAGAGAGAAGAGTGACGGTCTAAAAAGGGGAGGGGTTACACCCGCCAGGCGCCGGTCTGGGGGTCCTCTTCCTTGCGAACAAGACCGAATACCTCTAAACCATCACAGCTCTCTCTCAGTGCCATTGGGCGGGACAGCCGGGTGTCACGCTGCAAACATCGAAAGGGGCCTTGATCATCTGCTTAAAGGGGCTAGGTTAGGGAAAGATGCCGCCAACGTTTTCTGTTTACGAACTTGTTGCCAAGTTTGGAATTAAGAGTTTAAAGTGCCTAAGATAATTTGAATAACACATTAGGCACTAGTTATTCGTTTATTTAATAAACGCGACCGTGACCGGTCTTTTTTCTCCCAACTTGGTGTGCTATCTTATTTATTCAGGTTATGCTACACTACGTAGGACGTAATAGGGGGTTTAGACCTTATGAGAGTGGAGGGCCCTCTATTGGTCCTGTAACAACATTAAGGGATTACCAACTTGAAGTCTGGAGGATGTGAGATTGTGTTTTGTTACAATGTTGCAGGAGAGGAGGCGGTGTTTGTTCTTACCTTTATAGGGTCCTGCAGCAGGGTATCCGGCCTCTTTTCGGTTCCAGACTTCAAGGAGAAAGTTTCCCGCCCACCCGTCCCTGGAGTAGCAGTGAATTGGCGGCGATGCGGCTGTGGTAGGGGGAGTTAACCTGGCAGGTTTACTTGAGCTAGCCTTGTGTAAGACCGGGTTCTTAATTTAGTCACCCACCTCTATCAGTAGGGTTGTACGATTCGATTGATGGAGGTCACCTTACCGGGTTGGGTTGATGCCTTGGCAGGCGGGTGGTCAGGGCCCTGGGGAGCGGGCACGGAGAGAGAAGAGTGACGGTCTAAAAAGGGGAGGGGTTACGTCCACCAGGAGCCGGTCTGGGAGTCCTCTACCTTGCGAACAAGACCAAATACCTCTAAACCATCACAGCTCTCTCTCAGTGCCATTGGGCGTGACAGCCGGGTGTCACGCTGCAAACATCGAAAGGGGCCTTGACCATCTGCTTAAAGGGGCTAGGTTAGGGAAAGATACCGCCAACGTTTTCTGTTTACGAACTTGTTGCCAAGTTTGGAATTAAGAGTTTAAAGTGCCTAAGATAATTCGAATAACACATTAGGCACTAGTTATTCGTTTATTTAATAAACGCGACCGTGACCGGTCTTTTTTCTCCCAACTTGGTGTGCTGTCTTATTTATTCAGGTTATGCTACACTACGTAGGACGTAATAGGGGGTTTAGACCTTAATATATACAGGCATATATATATATATATATATATACTGTATTTATGTATATATATATATTTATATATATATGTATATGTGTGTGTATGTGTGTATATAATATATGTATGTATATATATATATGTATATCAAGCCCTTCTAAAAGAGGAATGCAAGTAGATATTTAATCTTGATACAGTGCAGCCAGGGGGCTTGAATGAAGAATTAAATTATGCCCCTTTTCTGTAATAGTATATTATGATCCTTTGATTTAACTTTAATGTTCACCTCCTCAGTTCACTCTAACATGCAGTAATTGCTCTTGGTTCTCGGATCTATATACCTTCCTCAGCAACATTAGTTAGAATTTGGTACCTCCAACTTTGTACCGAAGTAGCAGGTTTCTTGGATTCATACCTTACTAATTGTGTTCTGTATCTATATTTAAATTAAACTCTATATTGTATTTTATTGTTAATTTGTTAATTTCCATTTATTTAATTTTGAGGTTTAATATAACATTAATACCAGCCATGGTAGCACTACCTTAGAATTGTTATGTTATATGTTAACGCAATTCACTGATTGTGTAAAAAAATTTCCCCTGACACCGAACGAGTTAAATCCATTTCACCCAGCATGATTTAAATAGCCTCTTTGTGACAGGTCTAAATCACATGCCTGACGAAGCCCAATGAAACCATTGCAAAGGGTGAAACACGTGTTGCTGTTATGAAGTCCACGCCCACTGGAGCTCCGTGAGTGTGGCGTTTGCTTGAGGTTGGAGTCGGTTTGGTTTGCCCCCGAGAAATGTGCCGAGAATTGAGCTCTAATTCTAATTCCTAAGAGGAACCAAGCAAGTCAGTGGTTTGACTCACCGTCGCAACAATTGCTAGTCTATCCGGAGAAACAGGGGATCTGATTTATGGAATCACTGCATTGGAGGAAGCGGCATTACAAGCAGGCGAGGTGAGCTGTAAAATGCTTTTACCACTGTGAAGGTATGGGGATGTACCGCTCCACCTCTTACTGACTTTATACTCTGCTTAACTTTCGTTGAAGACAATTTGATGAACCTGAACTATTATTTCTGCTGAATTGCTTCTTCTATTCTTCGCTTGCCATTAACTGACAAAGGACTGGCTTTATATCACTAGAACCTTACGTAACACTACTTGCAATGAAAGATTTCCAAGATACAGCTGTGGAGACAAACTTTATTTAGGAATTAGACAGAGTTACGATCCATATGTATTTTGTACAGTTTGGTGCCAACAATCAGCGTTTATTGATATGGTATCAGACGATGTGACATATTAGTGTATGTTAAGATTACCCTAATAAATGGGATTCAATTGACTAGTGTTTACCTCCGTTTCTTCTGTGTTTATGTTTGGTCCACACAGTGCACCAAGGGTAACTCACAATTTTGGTAAATGAGTGTGTGCTGGACTAAGGGTATTTTCTGTGTCTGTTTTCTTTCTAAATTACATTTTGTATTACCCCCTTGCACCACAGTGGCTAAAGATATTTTTTGCTTCTGTGTTACTCAACCCCGTTCATAATTTCCCAACCACAGCTGGTATATTTTTCTCAATATATATATATATATATAACTGTAATTGTTCTTTAGAGCAGTTGATATAGGGGTAGATTTATTATGCCGCTAATGCAGCTGTTTCCACGCGAGCCTTCAGGCTTGCCGGAAACAAAAGTTAAGAAGCAGCAGTCGTAAGATTGGCCACAATTGTGCAGGGGTGGCATTGCACAAGCATTTCAACCTCAAAATGCCTATAAATACACCCCTCACCACACCCACAATTCAGTTTAATGAATAGCCAAGAAGTGGGGTGCAAAAAGAAAGGAGTAAAAAGCTGCAACAAAGGAATTTGGAAATAATTGTGCTTTATATAAAAAAATCATAACCACCATAAAAAGGGTGGGTCTCATGGACTCTTGCCAATATGAAAGAAATTAATTTATCAGGTAAGTTCTTACATGAATTATGTTTTCTTTCATGTAATTGGCAAGAGTCCATGAGCATATGGGATAGAAATACCCAAGATGTGGAACTCCACACAAGAGTCACTAGAGAATGAAAGAAAAAAACTTAAAACATAAGCAGAGGAATCAAACTGAAACAGCTGCCTGAAGAACTTTTCTACCAAAAGCTGCTTCCGAAGAAGCAAATACATAAAAACGGTAGAATTTAGTAAATGTATGCAAAGAAGACCAAGTCGCTGCTTTGCAAATCTGATCAACTGAAGCGTCATTCTTAAAAGCCCACGACGTGGAGACTGATCTAGTAGAATGAGCTGTAATTCTCTGAGGCGGGGCCTGACCGACTCCAAATAAGCCTGATGAATCAAAGCTTTAACCAAGATGCCAAGGAAATGGCAGAAGCCTTCTGACCTTTCTTAGAACCAGAAAAGATAACAAATAGACTAGAAGTCTAAATTTTTAGTAGCTTCAGCATAATATTTCAAAGCTCTTACCACATCCAAAGAATGTAAGGATTTCTCCAAAGAATTCTTAGGATTAGGACACAAAGAAGGTACAACAATTTCTCTATTAATGTTGTTAGAATTCACAACTTTAGGTAAGAATTTAAATGAAGTCCACAAAACTGCCTTATCCTGATGGAAAATCAGAAAAGGAGATTCACAAAAAGAGCAGATAATTCAGAAACTCTTCTAGCAGAAGAGAAGGCCAAAAGGAACAACACTTTCCAAGAAAGTAGTTTGATGTCCAAAGAATGCATAGGCTCAAAAGGAGGAGCCTGTAAGGCCTTCAAAACCAAATTAAGACTCCAAGGAGGAGAGATTGATTTAATGACAGGCTTGATACGGACCAAAGCCTGTACAAAACAGTGAATATCAGGAAGCTTAGCAATCTTTCTGTGAAATAAAACAGAAAGAGCAGAGATTTGTCTCTTTAGGGAACTTGCAGACAAACCTTTATCCAAACCATCCTGAAGAAACTGTAAAATTCTAGGAATTCTAAAAGAATGCCTGAAGAATTTATGAGAACACCATGAAATATAAGTCTTCCAAACTCGATAATAAATCTTCCCAGAAACATATTTACGAGCCTGTAACATAGTATTTATTTAACCTCTATGACTAAGCACTAGGCGTTCAATTTCCATACCTTCAAATTTAATGATTTGAGATCCTGATGGAAAAACGGACCTTGAGACAAAAGGTCTAGCCTTAATGTAAGTGGCCAAGGATGGCAGCTGGATATCCTTACAAGATCCACATACCAAAACCTGTGAGGCCATGCAGGAGCTACCAGCAACACAAACGATTGTTCCATGATGATTTTGGAAATCACTTTTGGAAGAAGAACTAGAGGCGGGAAGATATAAGCAGGTTGGTAACACCAAGGAACTGCTAATGCATCCACTGCTTCCACCTGAGGATCCCTGGACCTGGACAGGTACCTGAGAAGTTTCTTGTTTAGATGGGAAGCCATCAAATTTATTTCTGCAAGACCCCACATCTGAACAATCTGAGAAAACACATCTGGATGGAATGACCACTCCCCCGGATGTAAAGTCTGATGGCTGAGATAATCCGCTTCCCAATTGTCTATACCTGGTATATGAACCGCAGAAATTAGACTGGAGCTGGATTCCGCCCAAACAAGTATCCGAGATACTTCTTTCATAGCTTGGGGACTGCGAGTCCCACCCTGATGATTGACATATGCCACAGTTGTGATATTGTCTGTCTGAAAACAAATGAACGGTTCTCTCTTCAACAGAGGCCACACCTGAAGAGCCCTGAAAATAGCACAGAGTTCTAAAATATTGATTGGTAACCTCGCCTCTTGAGGTTTCCAAACCCCTTGTGCTGAATGAGATCCCCAGACTGCTCCTCAACCTGAAAGACTTGCATCTGTTGTGATCACAGTCCAGGTTGGACAAACAAAAGAGGCCCCTTGAATTATACGATGGTGATCTAACCACCAAGTCAGAGAGAGTCGAACCTTGGTATTTAAGGATATTAATTGTGAAATCTTTGTATAATCCCTGCACCATTGGTTCAGCATACAAAGCTGGATAGGTCTCATATGAAAACGAGCAAAGGGGATTGCATCCAATGCTTCAGTCATGAGACCTAAAACTTCCATGCACATAGCCACTGAAGGGAATGACTGAGACTGAAGGTTCCAACAAGCTGAAACCAATTTTAAATGTCTGTTGTCTGTTAGAGACAGAGTCATAGACACTAAATCTATCTGGAAACCTAAAAGGTGACCCTTGTCTGAGGAATCAAAAAACTTTTTGGTAAATTGATCCTCCAACCATATCTCTGAAGAAACAGCACTAGTTGATTTGTGTGAGATTCTGTACCCTTGAGAGACAATACTCTGAATCCAATAATTTTGGACAGAATCTGCCCAAATGTTTTGGAAGAATCTTATTCTGCCCCCTACCAGACTTGGGGGCTGGCTTTGATTTCTTAAATGGTTTGGATTTATTCCAACTTGAAGAAGGTTTCCAATTGGAACCAGATTCTTTGGGGGAAGGATTAGGTTTCTGTTCCTTATTTTGTCGAAAGGAATGAAAGCGGTTAGAAGCTTTAAATTTACGCTTAGATTTTTTATCCTGAGGCAAAAAAACTCCCTTCCCCCAGTGACAGTAGAAATAATTGAATCTTACTGAGAACCAAATAACTTATTACCTTGGAAAGAAAGAGATTGTAATCTAGACTTAGACACCATGTCAGCATTCCAATATTTAAGCCACAAAGCTCTTCTGGCTAAAATAACTAAAGACATAGATTTAACATAAATGTTGATGATATAAAAAATGGCATCACAAATAAAATGATTAGCATGTTGAAGCAAGCGAACAATGCTAGACAAATCAGGATCCGTTAAACTTTCCAACCAAAAAGTTGATGCAGCTGCAACATCAGCCATAGAAATGGCAGGCCTGAGGAGATGACCAGAATATAAATAAGCTTTCCTTAGATAAGATTCAAGTTTCCTATCTAAAGTGTCTTTAAAAGAAGTACTATCTTCCATAGGAATAGTAGTACGTTTTAAGAGTAGAAATAGCTCCATCATCTTTGGGGATCTTTTCTAAAAACTCCAATCTAACTGCTGGTAAAGGATACGATGTTTTAAACCTTGAAGAAGGAATAAAAGAAGTACCAGGCCTATTCCATTCCTTAGAAATCATATCAGAAATAGCATCAGGAACTGGAAAAACCTCTGGAGTAACCACAGGGGGTTTAAAAACAGAATTTAAACATTTACTAGTTTTAATATCAAGAGGACTAGTTTCCTCAATATCCAATGTAATCAACACTTCTTTTAACAAGGAACGAATATACTCCATTTTAAATAAATAAGTAGATTTGTCAGTGTCAATATCTGAGGAAGGATCTTCTGAATCAGATAGATCCTCATCAGAGGAGGATAATTCAGTATGTTGTTGGTCATTTGAAATTTCATCAATTTTATGAGAAGTTTTAAAAGACCTTTTACATTTATTAGAAGGCGGGATGGCAGACAAAGCTTTCTGAATCGCATCAGCAATAAAATCTTTTAAATTTACAGGTATATCTTGTACATTAGATGTTGAAGGAACAACAGGCATAATACTATTACTGATGGACACATTCTCTGCATGTAGAAGCTTATCATGACAACTATTACATACCACAGCTGGAGATATAATCTCCACAAATTTACAACAAATGCACTTAGCTTTGGTAGAACTGTTATTAGACAGCAGGGTTCCAACAGTGGTTTCTGAGATCAGATTGAGACATCTTGCAAATGTAAGAGAAAAAACAACATATAAAGCAAAATTATCAATTTCCTTATATGGCAGTTTCAGGAATGGGAAAAAAATGCAAACAGAATAGCCCTCTAACATAGAAAAAGGCCAAAGGCACATAGGAATGGCGTTTAAAATAATGAAATTATTTGGCAACAAGTATGATGCACAGCGTAACTGGCAATTTTTTGGCTCTAACAACTTCCGGAAATTACACACTTGTGTCATTGATGACGCAACCTTGAGCAAGGAACTCGGCGTCAACTAAGACGCCGGAAATTACGAATCTGCGTCATCAGATGTAACTTTGCGCCAAAAATATTTTCGTGCCAAAAATGACGCAATAAATTTCGGCATTTTACGACCCTCGCGAGCCTAATTTTGCCCCCAAAATTTAATGAGAAAACAGTCAAATAGAAAAAAGACTATACCCCAGGTAAGAAAAAATATTTTCCTAAATATGCTTTTCCCAAATATGAAACTGACAGTCTGCAAAAGGAAATATACATAAACCTGACTCATGGCAAATATAAGTACAATACATATATTTAGAACTTTATAATAATACATAAAGTGCCAAACCATAGCTGAGAGTGTCTTAAGTAATAAAAACATACTTACCAAAAGACACCCATCCACATATAGCAGATAGCCAAACCCGTACTGAAACAGTTATCAGTAGAGGTAATGGAATATGAGAGCATATCGTCGATCTGAATAAGGGAGGTAGGAGGTGAATCTCTATGACCTATATCAGAGAACCTATTAAATAGATCTCCCGTGAGGAATACCATTGCATTCAATAGGTGATACTCCCTTCACGTCCCTCTGACATTCGCTGTACTCTGAGAGGAATCGGGCTTCAAAATGCTGAGAAGCGCATATCAACGTAGAATCTATGCACAAACTTACTTCACCACCTCCATAGGAGGCAAAGTTTGTAAAAACTGAATTGTGGGTGTGGTGAGGGGTGTACTTATAGGCATTTTGAGGTTTGGGAAACTTTGCCCCTCCTGGTTGGATTATATATCCCATACGTCACTAGCTCACGGACTCTTGCCAATTACATAAAAGAAACATAGTTATTTCCTCCATGGGAAATCAGCTGATTCACTGCTGTTGTCTTTTGTTTTTGATTTACATTGTATTATTATATTGAAGATATGCAGACAGACAGACAGGCAAGCAGACAGACAGACATACAGTCAGATTCCATAGCTCTGAATAGTGCAAGTATACTGTTTATAAATTGCAGTAAAGGAATATTAGTGCCAAAAGAAAATACACTAATGTGTTAGAGTATGTTATTACACTATTGCTTGCATATGAAATCAGCTCCAGAGCAGCATTAAACTATTTGGAGCTGGTTTGAACATATTGTGAGCCAATGACCTGATATGTGTGTAGCCACAGCAGCTAACTCTCAGTAGTGCATTACTAACGCTTAGTGAATTAAAGTACATTTGGTAATATAAGTGATAATATAAGAGAAAGTATATTAAAATGATATTTGCTATCTAGATCATAAGAGGTATATTTATTAATGTGTAGCGTATCATGTCCGCTGCACATTGATAAATACGCTGTCGGCATTTATCATTTCCCCCTGCAGATTCGCGGCCAATCGGCCGCTAGCAGGGGGTGTCAATCAACCCAATGGTATTCGATCGGGTTGATTTCTGTTTCTGGCGAGCCCAAGGGGCATCAAGCTCCATATTAAATAAATGTTTAATTTTGACTTTCATGTATCTTTAACAGATGAGGCAGAGAGACCAATAAGTAATAAGGACTACTCAAAATTGAGCGTTCAATTTAAAGGAAAGTGTTTCTGTGCAATAATAAGGGGTAGAACAAATTAATTTATAGGGAGGCCGAGTCTTATTATTTTAAAGGGAGATTAAAGACTTTGAACGGTAATATAAAATGATAAATTCCATATATAAAAAGAAGTCTGCAATATACTATCAATATTTATTTTGTCCCCTTTTCCTGTAATCCTATTCTGAAATTGTGAGCTTTTCACTTACTGTTAGAACTGAAAGTGCAGAACACTGTTATATTCCTCACAGCTATTGGACCTTTTTACAACATTGTTTTATAGACACTAAAACGTTACAATTATTTTGTCAATATTTAAACAGCTAATTAAATTTTTAAAAATACATCTACATGTAATTCTCAGACTAATCTTTTCTTTGAATGCATTATTCTATCAAGCATTTATTTAGGGCTAGATTACAAGAGGCGCAGTATTTTTTTTTGTCAGGTTGCGTTCATATTACAAGTTCCCCAAAAAATTATTTTGCACTAATGTTACCCCGAATAGCGCGAAAACAACTTGCGTACGTGTGCATGTATTCTCCCATAAAAATCAATGGAGAAAAAAAAAGGAAAAAAACCTAATACCCGAGATCTTGCAAACAGCATCGCATTTTCGTATTCCTCATAGAAGTCAATGGAGAAGAAAAAATTGTTGAAAAAAAACCAAACACCCATCACACAAACAACATAGCATATTCGCATGAGCAAATGTAAAATATTTAAAGTAAATACATAGCCCTTATAACTTTTTTGTGCAATATTTTTTTTATTAAAAATGGGTTATTAGACAGTGTTAATATGAGTGTAAGTGTGTTTTGTAATGAATTTTTGAAGTGTTTTGTGCAACTTTTTTGTTGAAAACAGTTAACCACAGCTCTAAGATCGTGGTAAGAATTGAAGCCTAAAGGGGGATTGCGCTAGCGCAAGCGCAATTCCACTCCACTTGTAATATCAGCGCAATGAAAATGGCTCGCAAAAACACGATTGCGCTATTGCAAAACTGTTTGTGCCTCACTTGTAATATAGCCCTTAGTGTTTAATGTCTCTTTAATTGGTCCTGTTGGAGTTCATTGTGAAATACAAATATACTTTTAGGGATATCATAGCTGTGTACCTTAAAGGGACAGTCTACACCAGAATTTTTATTGTTTTAAAAGATAAATAATCCCTTTATTACACATTCCCCAGTTTTGCATAACCAACACAGTTTTATAAATACACTTTTTACCTCTGTGATTATCTTGTATCTAAGCCTCTGCAAACTGCCCCCTTATTTGAGTTCTTTTGACAGACTTGCATTTTAGCCAATCAGTGCTGGCTCCCTGGAACTTTATGTGCGTGAGCACAGTGTTATCTATATGACACACATGAACTAACACCCGCTAGTGGTGAAAACTGTCAAAGGCAGCCTTCAAGGGCTTAGAAATTAGCATATGAACCTCCTAGGTTTAGCTTTCAACTAAGAATACCAAGAGAACAAAGCAAAATTGGTGATAAAAGTAAATTGGAAAGTTGTTTAAAATTACATGCCCTATCTGAATCATGAAAGTTTATTTTGGACTAGACTGTCCCTTTAAAGTTGAGAATGAGTACTATAAAAGTGATTATAGAGGAGAGTGAGAGCTATTGACTGGATTTGCAAGTTCCTTAAATATATTTGACAAGATTGGAGGATTGAAATTGAATCTAAAGTCAAAGGTGAAAGGAAACATCAAATAAGTTTAAACAAAAAAAGAAATGCCCTGATCTAAAAGCAAATATAAGATAAAGTAATCTAAAATTAGCTTTATTTTGAGTGTCTGAATGGTCAAAGATTGGTTTAGACTTAATCCATATCCAGCCCCCAGGTTTTCCAGTTCCTATTTAAATTCTACAGTGCTCATTCATTAAATAAATGTAAAGGTAGGTGAGCTTTACTATATATATATATATATATATATATATATATATATATATATATATATATATATATATATATATATATATATATATATATATATATATATATATATATATATATATACAGTATAGATATATATGTATATGATAGATGAATATAACGGTGGAGCCTGGAGAAGGCAAATCCATCTCTCTGGAAGTCACCATTATAAGCTTAAATTCAGGGAAAGTCATTCATTTCAATTGCATTCATCTTTTGTTTGTGTTGAGTCAGCAACAGAACTACCATGCTGAACAAATGACAATGACAGAAGGCATATGTGTGTGATCACCAATCACCAACTACCTCCCAGGACTATATTTCTGATCCTAATCCTACTTAGGTATGCTTTTCAACAAAAGAATGAAGAAAACAACATCATAGGGGTATACTTAAATATATCTCAAAATTCAAAGGGCCATAATACCCAAATGTTTAAACACTTGAAAGTGATGCAGTATAGCTGTAAAAAGCTGACTAGAAAATATCACCTGAACATCTCTATGTAAAGAAGAAAGATATTTTACCTCAAAATTTTCTCAGTAGCCACATCCCATTGTAAAGCACTTCTAAGCAGCATATCAGTATGTCTGTCCCGGGACAGCGGAAGGAGCGAGCATTCGTGCACTCTCATCTTATTTCCCTATTCAGTGTAAGGAAGTTTACAATGAAATCTCAGCACTGTTGATGCTGATTGGCTGCTGTTCATTTCTTCATTTTTTAAATTTTTTTTTACCTGCAGCTGGGCTGCAGCTGAGTATAACTTTTTACACAGAACTTACTCTGCTGGGGCATGATCCGATATACGGCACAGGTTTTGGCGCAAGCATGGAAACCTGCGCCGCCCGTAGTTTCAGCTCGCAACTCGAGCTATCTTATATACGGCGCCGTCAGATGCTAAAGTGCCGTAAGTCTGACAAACTAGCAATGTCCTGAAATCTACATAAGTACAAATTTCTGAAGTCGCCAGAGAGTTATGGCACTTTAGAAACCACCACCGCATAAAAAAACTGACTAAGTTATAAAATCACCCGTTACTGTCTAACACGCCTCCCAAACATAGCCCGACACGTATACCCCTCTATCCGCAATCCCCCTCTCACTCCTAATAATAAATATATTAACCCCTAAACCGCCGCCAGCTACATATGTCTTACCCCCCTAATCTGACCCCCCTATACCGCCTCCAGCTACATTAAATGTTTTACCCCCTGTGACAAGGCCCTTGCAGGAATAGTCACTTCAGCACGAAATATAGTGGTTTAGGCTGTTTTATTTTTATCAGCAGTTTTAAACATGGGGTGTACTTCCCCTTTAAAACAAACATAAAACAAACAAAAGCCTACTCCTTTTTAGGAGACTAACTATACATGCAATATTTCCTTACTAGCCAATACTGGGCAGCTAATCTGATCCCAGTTAACAAAACAAATCAAAATAAGCAGAATAGAACAAAGTTTGCTCACCAGTCTCTTGTTTCTACCAGCTATAAATTCAGACATGCAGCAAGGTCTCAAATCCTCCCTCTCTGGAGTAGCCTGCACAATGAGACACTGATTCCCTCTACAGAACTGCTTATAAAGGATCCAAATTATTTAACCAGAATCAGCTGTGGTGAGCTACTAACAAATTAACATTTTGTTAGAGGGGAAAAAGTGACCTTTCCAATCTCCTGCTAATATACACTCCTTCTCTCACCCTGTCACACATCCCCCTCCCCAGCGCAACACCAGTGTGTGAAGCGACTGCTGCAAGAAGCCCATGCACATGAGACAGTGCATCAGCATTACCATGGAGCAAACCAGCTCTGTGCTTCACTACAAAAGTAAATGGTTGCAAGGACAAAAACCATCTAGTGACTCGGGAGTTTCTATCTCTGTTGGTATGCATCCATTTTAACGGAGCATGATCAGTGACAAGGGTGAAGCGCCTTCCCAGTAAATAATATTTTAGAGTCTCCATAGCCCACTTAATAGCTAAGCACTCTTTTTCTATAACAGCATAGCGCTGTTCTCGAGGCAACAATTTCCTGCTTAGATATAGCACTGGATGTTCTTCCTCGCCTATATACTGTGACAGTACAGCATCCAAACCGACCTCAGAGGCATCTGTCTGTAAGAAAAACTCTTTATCAAAGTCAGGTGCCACGAGGATGGGTTGCTCACACAATGTTGAATGAAGGTCCATAAAGGCCTCCTCTGCCTCTCTGTCCCACCTTACTGTGTCTGGACTTCTGGCTTTAATAAGGTTTGTGAGAGGAGCAGCTCTGGTCGCAAAATGGGGTATGAACCTGCGGTAGTAGCCATAGCCAACAATTCCCAAGAAGGCTCTAACCTGCTTCTTCCTAAGAGGCCTGGGCCAATTCTGTATAGCTCCTATCTTGTTCAATTAGGGTTTCACTAACCCCCTTCCCACTACATAACCTAAATACTTAGCCTCTGCCAATCCAAGAAAACATTTGGAGGGGTTGGCAGTTAATCTAGCTTTCCTAAGGGTGTCTACCACTGCCTCTACTTTCTGTAAATGAGAGTCCCAGTCTGTGCTATGGATTATGACATCATCCAAGTACGCAGCGGCATAGTACGCATGGGGTCTTAATAATTTATCCATGAGCCTCTGAAAAGTGGCTGGAGCTCCATGGAGACCAAAGGGCATCACCTTTTATTGAAATAAACCATCTGGGGTTACAAAGGCAGTTTTCTCTCGGGCATGCTTAGTGAGGGGTATCTGCCAATACCCTTTAGTTAAATCCAATGTAGAAAGAAATCTGGCCTTAGCTAGCCTCTCTACCAGTTCATCAACCCGTGGCATTGGGTAGGCATCAAACTTTGACACTTCATTTAATTTCCTAAAATCATTACAAAATCGGATAGAACCATCCGATTTAGGTACCAAAACAATTGGGCTAGACCAATTACTATGTGATTCTTCTATCACATCTAATTCAAGCATTTTCCTAACCTCTGCTCGTACAGCCATCCTTTTTGCCTCAGGAATCCTGTATGGTTTTTAATTTAAGTGTTACTCCAGGCTCAGTAACAATATCATGGGCAATTTCTTGTGTTCTGCCTGGCATAGGCGAGAAAACATCCTTATTCCTCTCCACCATTTCCTTAACTTCCTTTACTTGTTAAGGTGTTAGCTCTGGCGAAATAGTCACTACTTGTTCTGAGACTTGAGGCTCAGCCCCGGTATTATCTAACTGGGCTAGTAATGTTTCTCTATCCCTCCATGGCTTAAGAAGATTTATGTGGAATATTTGCTCTTTCCTACGTCGGTCAGGGTGACTAACTTTATAATTCACAGGGCTTACCTTTTCTATAATTTCATAAGGTCCCTGCCAATGAGCCAAAAGCTTACTCTCATCTGTAGGAACCAAAACCATTACCCTGTCACCCTGTTTAAATTCCCTTACAGTAGCACTCTTATTATAATAAAATCTTTGAGTATCCTGAGCTTTTTCCATATATTGGCGAACCAGGGGGAAAACATGAGACATTCGCTCCTGCAATTTCTCTATATGCTGCACCACATTAGTACCTGGTACTCCCTGTTCCTCCCAAGTTTCCTTTAGTATGTCCAACATACCTCTCGGATGTCGACCATACAAAAGTTCAAAAGGAAAAAAACCAGTTGAGCTCTGGGGAATTTCACGGACTGCAAACAATAAGTAAGGAAGCAGTTGATCCCAATCCTTCCCATCTCTACTAACAACTTTCCTTAACATCCCCTTAAGTGTGCGGTTAAACCTCTCTACTAGCCCATCTGTCTGTGGGAGATATACCGATGTTTTCAAAGTCTGTTTTTTAAATAACTGGCACAATTCTTTCATTAGACGGGAAACGAAAGGAGTACCTTGGTCAGTTAAAATCTCCTTTGTGATCCCAACCCGTGAAAATACTTGTACCAATTATTTTGCTATATTTTTAGCATTAGCCTTACGTAGTGGAATAGCCTCAGGGTATTGAGTTGCATAATCCACAATAACAAGAACGTATTGGTGACCACAAGCTGATTTCTCTAATGGGCCTACCAAGTCCATCCCAATCCTATCAAACGGTACATCAATATTTGGGAGGGGTATAAGTGGAGCCCTTAACTTGGGTTTTGAGGATGACAGTTGGCATTCTGGGCAGGAAGCACAAAATCTCTTTATTTCTTTGTAAACCCCTGGCCAATAGAACCTTCTCAGGACCCTTTCCTGAGTTTTCTCTACCCCCAGATGTCCACCCAAAAGGTGTGAATGTGCAAAATCTAACACTTTCCTAGTATGAGAGGAAGGCACAACTAGTTGTTCTATCTCTTGACCTTCCTCTGATATTACTCGGTACAGAAGGTCATTTTTAACCATAAAATACGGGTATACACTTTTTGTTTGACCTTCTACAGGTGCTCCATTAACCTCTACTACCCTGCTCCTTGCATAGTGTAGCAAGAGTTCATTAGCTTGTTCTCGCCCAAAGCTACTGCTAATAATGTCTAGTTCACAGGGAACATTTTCAGTAATTTCACTTCCCTGATCTTCTTCAGATTCTGTGCACTGAGTGGCCACGGCTTTATTACTACGTTTTCCCTGCTCATTTAACAAAACTTCATTAAGGACTTTGTTAAATCTGTATTTACTTTTCCTGCGCTCTTTTCTAGATTTACCCCTTTTGGGACTGGATGCATACAAATCAGGGTGAATAAAAGGGAAAACTTCATGTAGATTCCTATCCCCTGCTTCAACCTCTGACTCTCCTTGTTTAGCAGTAAGTTTAGACTGTATTAGGGTGTGAAACTCTGGAAAGTTTCTTCCTATAACCAAGGGATAGGGCAGCCTAGGTACCACTACAGCAGTTATTTGTATTAATTTAACAAGTATAGAGACACTTATAACAGCAGTAGGATAAGTAACAGTACACCCATGAATACACAGTACCCCTATTGTCTTATTTTTTTTGCAACTGTGATTGTTCCACTAAATCTCCTGACACTAGAGTTAAGGCACTGCCAGAGTCCACCAAAGCCTCTGTGTCTCTTTTATTAAAGCATACTGACACCTGGAAGGTGTGTATGTTTTCTCCCATGCCTGCTAGGCAAATAAGTCCACAAAAGTCAGATGGTTCTTCTCCTAGGGCACATTGCATTGGTTCTGGTAGGTTTGGGCATCCTGCCCTGACATGTCCTTTGGCACCACACTCAAAGCAGGTTAAAGGGTTCCTCCCCAAACGATCCACTCTTGGCAAAGTGTGGTTTATTTGATAGCGATCTGCTGGTTCAGCTTCAGTCTCACCCTTTTTGTTTCCTGGCCTCTGGGTCCTTAAAGTCTTTTGTTGTCTCAGAGATTCTGAAATAAATTTAGATGGCATAGGACAGGCTTTATCAAGGTCCCTGACAGCAAGGTATCTTTCCACTTGAGATACCATAGAATCATATGTAGTGGGGTTTCCTTGTCCTACCCACTCACGGCGGCCACGGGACAATTCTCGCAAGAATCTGTCAAGTACTAGCATTTCAACAATCTGTGCAGGACTTTGGACCTCTGGTCTAAGCTATTTTCGTGCCAGATGTATTAAGTCAAACATCTGAGACCTGTGAGCTTTCCCCATGTTGAAATGCCAGTTATAGAAACGCTGGGCTCTCACTGTACATGTTACACCCATTCTGGCAAGAATTTCAGCTTTTAACCGTGTATAGTCTCTAGCAGCTTCTTCTTCCAAGTCATAATAAGCCTTTTGGGCTTCACCAAGGAGAAAAGGAGCAATTATTCCTGCCCATTGGTCTTGTGGCCAGGCTTCCCGTATAGCTGTGCGTTCAAATGCCACCAAATATGCCTCCACATCATCCTCTGACGTCATTTTCTGTAAGCAGCCGCTTGCCCGTATCCAATTCACACCTTCTGCTTGCGTATGTGCTCCCTGAGCAGTAATACGCTGCACAACATCATAAAGTATGGCATGACCCTGTTTTTTTGGGCCTCAGCCAGGGTCCCAATTTGTAGAGCTAAAAGTCTGTTACACTCTTGCTGAGCTGCAACTGATGCTGCAGCCTGACGATTAGTCTCTTGTTGTATAGACGTAGCCTGCAAAAGGGCCTGTAAAACATCCTCCATATTTATGTGGGTCTGTACCTTTAAGGCTTCCAGAATAGTAAAGCAGGCACTAGCAATCCCACTTCTGACACCACTGTGACAAGGCCCTTGCAGGAATAGTCACTTCAGCACTAAATATAGTGGTTTAGGCTGTTTTATTTTTATCAGCAGTTTTAAACATGGGGTGTACTTCCCCTTGTGGCGGCGGGGTAGGGGGCTCACATTAGGGGTTAATATAGTTTAAATAGGTGGCGGCGGTGTAGGGGGATCACATTAGGGGGTTAGACATTTAATGTAGGTGGCGGCGTGGTCCGGGTGCGGCTGTTTAGGGGTTAAGCACTTTATTAGGGATTGCAGCAGCGGATTGTGGTTGACAGGTAGATAGACATTGGGAATGCATTAGGTGTTAGGTTTTATTTTGCAGGTAGTTTAGGGAGTTACGGGGCTCCAATACTCAGCATAAGGCTTACTACGCCTGCAATTTGTGGCGAGGTGAAAATGGAGTAAGATTTCTCCATGTTTGCCACGTAAGTCCTTACGCTGTATATTGGATACCAAACTGCGCGGATTTGGTATACCTGCCTATGGGCCAAATAACTACGGCTGAAGGCAGAAATATACGAGCATAACTTCTAGGTTACGCTGTATATAGGATACCAAACCTGCGCAAAATTTGGCGGCACCGGCTTTTGCGGACGACGATTTATATCGGATCGCGGCCCTGAGCTGAGGAAATTGTGAGGTAAAATATCTTTTTTTACCTTTTTTACATAGAGATGCTCAGGTGATATTTTCCTGTCAGCTTTTTACAGTTATACTGCATCAGTTTCAAGTGATTTAGCATATGAGTATTATGTCCCTTTAAAGATCTATCTGAAATTTAAAATTTTAATTGTGTGTGCCAAATTGATTGCAAATGTTATATAAAATAAAACATGCTGCATAGGATAATATATAGTTACTGCAGAGGGCTCCATTTATTATAAAATCCAGGCCAGCACATTATTTCTGTTTTCAGTCCTAGCCCTTGGTACAAAAAGTTACATATATCTGAAAATGATGAATTTGCCTTTGTCAGTTTAGCTTTATGAGATGCTAAACAATCTGTTTCTGCAAGAACAAAGTCTAGTCTAGTAATACAGTGTGATCATTATAGAAGCAGTTCAATTTAATTACAATAAAGGATAACAGAACAAAATAGAGTTTATTAGGGGCGCATAGAGCAGCAAGAAAATAGGATCTTCAGGGTATTGACATCATCAGACACTGATGAAGTATAAAGAGATGCTGTTTGCAGTGGGATGGAGCCCTGATGATGGGAAACATGAAGCTATAATAATACTAATGATATGATTACAGCCTGATGTAGTGCAAAGCGACAGGACGAACAAAGAGTTGTATGATCAGCAGTCTTACTGCCGATCAAGATATTGAAATATAAAGAAAAATAGAAAACTATCTAGATAAAAAAGAAACGTTCAAACCCTTAAGGAGGGTAGTAGTTGTGTGCAAGAGAAATGTAACAGCATTTTAACAGTGGGTTATGGACTAAACATAAAACTGTTATTTCTAGTAAGTTTTGCCTGACAGCTCCCAGCTTACATACCTGGGAATCTTAAAGGACCATGAAATAGAGAACAATCGCATGATAAGTGCATAATAAAAACGAAAGGCACTACCACTTACTCTTAATTTTAAATGAGCAGTAGATTTTTTCTGACATTTAAAAAGTTCTTCCCTTTGCCAGCATCTGTATCATGTGACAGTCATCAGCCAATCAGAAACTCATGTGCATATTCACTGTGGACTCTTCCACATGCTCAGTAGGAGCTGGTGTCTCTGTCTCAAAAACTGTGCGTATAAGAAGAATGTGCACAATTTAATAATGTATTTTTTTTTTAATTTCCTGCTTTATCTGAATCAAGAAAGTTTAATTTTAAGATAAGTATCCCTTCTGTACCTGCCCCTTGTCACAGTCTGCAGTTGTCACTCTTTATTATAGGCAATCTATCTCGCAACCATTCGCTTTTCGGCACACAAATACTTTCAAAACCGTTCATAATAAAAAGAAAAAAATTGAGAAAAAAATACCCATCTATAAAACAGTCCCTGCTACTAACATATGTAAAAAAGAAGATATGAAAATAGGTAAAGAGAAATAAAAGAACAATAAAATAACCTTATCAGCTTTGAAACAGCGAGACACAACCGCAACACGAAATACTGCACAAGAGCAATAAAGTCTTTATAAAGTCTGCATGCTTGCCTGAAGTATTAGTGAAATATTCTGATTTAACTCTAGAATATCCTAGAGCACTCACGTCTCACCCTGGAGACAGCTCTCGTTTTACACAGCGAAACTACTTTAGCCTAAAAAAAACAGACATACAAATATTCTGCAATTACAAACATTTATATAAACCGTTTTGCAAGTGTGTTTTCTAAGTGTTGCAATTATAATTATTGTTTTCTCAAGTAAGATTGTATTGGTCACCTTCCATAACTATAGATGTTATGGCAGGAACATCCACTAACGTAACACTGAATATAAAAGGTGAACAATACATTTTGAACACAATCTCACCTTTTCAACAATGCTCATTGGCAACACCTAAAACAACCTATCACATAGATTTAGAGTTCTGCGTTAGGGTTAAGAAGCAGCGTTAAGGGGTCCTAACGATGCTTTTTAACGCCCGCTGGTATTTAGAGTCAGGCAGGAAAGGGTCTACCGCTCGCTTTCTTTCCGCGACGCGAGGCTACCGCAGATCCCCTTACGTCAATTGCGTATCCTATCTTTTCTATGGGATTTGCCTAACGCTGGTATTAAGAGTCTTGGAAGAAGTGAGCGGTAGAGCCTCTACCAACAAGACTCCAACCGCAATAAAAGTCTGTAGTTAAGAGTTTTATGGGCTAATGCGGGAACATAAAGCTCTTAACTACTGTGCTATAAAGTACACTAACACCCATAAACTACCTATGAACCCCTAAACCGAGGCCCCCCCCCACATCGCAAACCCTATAATAAATTTTTTTAACCCCTAATCTTCCACTCCGGACACCGCGGCCACCTACATTATCCTTATGAACCCCTAATCTGCTGCCCCTAACATTGACGACACCTATATTATATATATTACCCCCTAATCTTCCCCCCCCAACGTCACTGCCACCTACCTACACTTATTAACCCCTAATCTGCCAACCGGACCTCGCAGCCACTATAATAAATGTATTAATCCGTAAACCGCCGCACTTCCGCCTTGCAAACACTATAATAAATTGTATTAACCCCTAATCTGCCCTCCCTAACATCGCCACCACCGACCTACAATTATTAACCCCTAATCTCCCGCCCCCAATGTCGCCGCCACTATAATAGTTATTAACCCCTAAACCTAAGTCTAACCCTAACACCCCCGTAACTTAAATATAATTTAAATTAAACTAACTAAATTTACTATCATTAAATAAATTATTCCTATTTAAAACTAAATACTTACCTGTAAAATAAACCATAAGATAGCTACAATATAACTAATAGTTACATTGTAGCTATTTTAGGATTTATATTTATTTTACAGGCAACCTTGTATTTATTTTAACTAAGTACAATAGTTATTAAATAGTTAATAACTATTTAATAGCTACCTAGTTAAAATAATTACAAAATTACCTGTAAAATAAATCCTAACCTAAGTTACAAATAAACCTAACACTACACTATCAATAAATTAATTAAATAAATTACCTACAATTATCTAAACTAAAATACAATTAAATAAACTAAACTATAGTACAAAAACAAACAAACAAACACTAAATTGCAAAAAATAAAAAAATATTACAAGAAGTTTAAACTAATTACACCTAATCTAAGGCCCCTAATAAAATTAAAAGCCCCCCAAAATAATAAAATGCCCTACCCTATCCTAAATTAAAAAGTAATCAGCTCTTTTACCAGCCCTTAGAAGGGCTTTTTGCGGGGCATTGCCCCAAAGTAATCCGCTCTTTTACCTGTAAATAAAAATACAATACTCCCCCCAACATTACAACCCACATACCCCTACTCTAAAACCCACCTGACCCCCCCTTAAAAAAACCTAACACTACACCCCCTGAAGATCACCCTACCTGGAGCCGTGTTTACCAGCCGGGCACCGATGGGACAGAAGTGGACATCCGGAGCGGCAGAAGTCTTCATCCGATCGGGGCAGAAGAGGTCCTCCAAGCAGCAGATGTCTTCATCCAAGCAGCATCTTCAATCTTCAATCAATGGAGTGGAGCCATCTTGAATCCATCCGACGCGGAGCCATCCTCTTCGTACGATGTCCTTTAAATGTTCCTTTAAATGACGTCATCCAAGATGGAGTCCCTCGAATTCCGATTGGCTGATAGGATTCTATCAGCCAATCGGAATTAAGGTAAGAAAAATCTGATTGGCTGATGCAATGAGCAATCGGATTGACCTCGCATTCTATTGGCATTCTATTGGCTGTTCCTGATTACTTTTTAATTTAGGATAGGGTAGGGCATTTTATTATTTTGGGGGGCTTTTTTATTTTATTAGGGGGCTTAGATTAGGTGTAATTAGTTTAAACTTCTTGTAATATTTTTTTATTTTTTGTAATTTAGTGTTTGTTTTTTTTGTACTATAGTTTAGTTTATTTAATTGTATTTTAGTTTAGATAATTGTAGGTAATTTATTTAATTAATTTATTGATAGTGTAGTGTTAGGTGTATTTGTAATTTAGGTTAGGATTAATTTTACAGCTAATTTTGTAATTATTTTAACTAGGTAACTATTGTACCTAGTTAAAATAAGTACAAAGTTGCCTGTAAAATAAATATAAATCCTAAAATAGCTACAATGTAACTATTAGTTATTTTGTAGCTATCTTATGGTTTATTTTATAGGTAAGTATTTAGTTTTAAATAGGAATAATTTATTTAATGATAGTAAATTTAGTTTGTTTAATTTAAATTATATTTAAGTTAGGGGGGTGTTAGGGTTAGGGTTAGACTTAGGTTTAGGGGTTAATAACTTTATTATAGTAGCGGAGACGTTGGGGGCGGGAGATTAGGGGTTAATAATTGTAGGTAGGTGGCGGCGATGTTAGGGAGGGCAGATTAGGGGTTAATACAATTTATTATAGTGTTTGCGAGGCGGGAGTGCGGCAGTTTAGGGGTTAATACATTTATTATAGTGGTGGCGAGGTCGGGTCGGCAGATTATGGGTTAATAAGCATAGGTAGGTGGTGGCGACATTGGGGGGGGGGAGATTAGGGGGTAATAAATATAATATAGGTGTCGGCGATGTTAGGGACAGCAGATTAGGGGTTCATAGCTATAATGTAGGTGGCGGCGGTGTCCGGAGTGGAAGATTAGGGGTTAATAATATAATGCAGGTGTCAGCGATAGCGGGGTCGGCAGATTAGGGGTTAATAAGTGTAAGATTAGGGGTGTTTAGACTCGGGGTTCATGTTAGAGTGTTAGGTGTAGACTTGGAGAGTGTTTCCCCATAGGAAACAATGGGGCTGCGTTAGGAGCTGAACGCTGCTTTTTTGCACGTGTTAGGTTTTCTTTCAGCCAGCTCAGCCCCATTGTATCCTATGGGGAAATCGTGCACGAGCACGTTTTTCCAACTTACCGCTACCGTAGGCAACGCTGGTATTGAGAGTTGAAGTGGAGCTAAATTATGCCCAACGCTCCCTTTTCTGAGGCTAAAGCAGCCATTCAGACAACTTGTAATACCAGCATTGGCTTAAGGATGCGCTGGAAAAAAAAGCCTTGTTAGCATCGCGTGTCTTTACCGACAAAACTCTAAATCTAGGCGTATGAATCTTGGACTATGACTCTCTCATACTAACTTCTCTCCTTCTTATAATTAAATTCTGAAAAACCTTCCTTTTTAAAAATGTTGCCCCTTTTATTGTTTAAAAATCAGTGGTAACAAGTGAGAACACGTGCAAATGTACACAGATTCCCACCTTCCAGACACATTTCCCTGCATTCAACTATGTAGTTCCATCACTTCTAAAAGAACAAGTAACAATTGTCTTGTGTTGTCTCCTCCTAATTTCCTATTATATCCCATAAATTATTATCCCAGACTAAAATGCCTACATACACAGGGTATAGTTTAAATTTTGCTGCATATTTTTTAGAGTAGAGTTTTTTAGAGTAGCCTTGGCCGTTCTTCACCCAATTCATCATAGAAGAGAGAAAAAACTAAATAATCCACCCAGCAATGTAAATTGCTAAGTACAAACACGTTAAAAAAAGAAAACTCACCAAACTCAAAGTACTCACTCCTAATATTCAAAATGATCACAACCATTTCCAAAATGTTAGCTCTAAATTTGGTTCTACTGCAGTACTTTAATCTCTTTTTGCAGCTGTAAGAATGTCATGTAAAATGAATGCTTATTTGCCTTGTAAAATTCACCTCCACTTTTTAGCTGGACAGACAGCTCAGCATGCTAAGGCACTGTGGCTGAGCTCTGTAGCAACCCAAGGGTTGCAGGTTTGATCCCTGGCATGGTCAACTCAGCCTTTCATCCTTCAGAGGTCGATAAAATGAGCAGCACCTTAAAGGGACATTAAACACTTTGAGATGGTAATATAAAATGATAAATTGTATATAATAAAACAACTCTGCAATATACTTTCATTATTTATTTTGTCCTCTTTGCCTGTAATTCCATTCTGAAATTGTGAGCTTTTCAGTTCCTGTTAGAAATGGAAGTGCAGAACACTGTTAAATCCAGCACAACCATTGGCTGCACACTCTAGTGACCTATTTATAACTGACCCTAATTGGCCACAGCAGAGAAGGTAACACAAGTTACAACATGGCAGCTCCCAGTGTTTTATAGACACTAAAAAGTGACAAAATAAGTGTAAAGTTTGAAACAACTAATGAAACTTTAAAAAATACATCTACATGTTATCTTTTCTTTGAATGCATCATTCTATCTAGCATATATTTCGTGTTTAATGTCCCTTTAAGACCCTTATGGGGGATTAGCTGCGCTTTACAAGTACCCAATATTTATTAGTTTGACAGAGTTTTTACTAATGAATTAAATGCACAGAAAAGTTCCAGACATTAGTGTCTGATGTGTCTTAATTATACATCTAATTAATACAGTTTTTGTTTAAACAAATTACATTTGCAGTGTACACTGGCAAGCACAAATAATTGCTCTTCCATGATAGCACTCATCAAACTGCATTGGAAATGACATCACAGCTTCTGCTGAACTTACTGAATGATATTCAGCATCTGACTAGTCACTGTCAGAATCCAGCAAGAAAACAATATACACATATCTTGTCCTCTTAAAGGGATACTGAACCCAAATAGTTTCATTCATGATTCAGATAGAGCATGTCATTTTAAGCAACTTTCTAATTTACTCCTATTATCTATTTTCTTCATTCTCTAGCTATCTTTATTTGAAAAATAATTCATTTAAGCTAAGGAGTTAGCCAATTTTTGGTTTAAACCCTGGACAGCACTTGTTTATTGGTGGGTGAATGTATCCACCAATCAGCAAGAACAACTCAGGTTGTTCACCAAAAATGGTCCGGCATCTAATCTTACATTCTTGCTTTTTCAAACAAGGATAACAAGAGAATGAATAACATTTGATAATAGGAGTAGAATTAGAAAGTTGCTTAAAATTGCATGCTCTATCTGACTGAATCACAAAAGAAAAAAAATGGGTTCACTGTCCCTTTAAACTTTATTATTATGTGGATTTACACTGTACTTTGTATCTCCAATTGTAAAACAATTGTTTTAAACCCAGTATAATAAATATGATACCTTTCACTCTTTTCATCCCCAAATAAAAAATAAATAAAAAAATTAGGGCTGTCATCATAGTCCACATTAATATTTGCTGGCATACATGCTCCTCTGATGTGGTGATTGTTGCTAAATCTTCTTCTTTGTACCTTGCTGGTGTTCTAAGTGGGGTTTTTTTTTTAGGAGGGGTTCTTTGTAACCCCATTCCTTGATGTACTATCCCCCAAACCTCAAAGAATTTAAAAAAAAATAAAGATAGGAGGAAGTAGTCGTTTTTGCTTCTAAGATTTGTATCTTTGGGTGCACCATTATTACATTTTCAGATTTAAAGCCTGTAACTATTCTTGGTCTTGGCAGGTAACTCTTAGAGTCTAACTGGAATCTGTGATGGTATAAAACAAACACACAGAAGGGCGCCTGCTAGTGTAATAAAGTACAGATGGTGTATAAATATGTGATAACAGATGTTCAGGTACTTACAAGTGTGGCAGCACTCACTCCTGCTTAGTAGTGTACTGGAATCTCACAGTGTCCCAGCTCACTGTTCTTTTCCCACAGGTCTCAGTCTAGGCTGTAGTCTCCAACTATATTATATTAGCGCCCCCTTGAGTGGTGACAGAGTATTGTCATCAGGTTGGTTACATTAAACTCATTGGGGGATATGTATCAAGCTCCGTATGGAGCTTGATGCCCCGTGTTTCTGGCGAGCCTGCAGGCTCGCCAGAAACAGCAGTTATGAAGCAGCGGTCACAAAGACTGCTCTGAGCAGGTGGACAGACATCGCCGGAAATCAACCCGATCGAGTACGATCGGGTTGATTGACACCTCCCTGTTGGCGGCCCATTGGCCGCGAGTCTGCAGGGGGCAGTGTTGCACCAGAATCTCTTGTGAGCTGCTGGTGCAATGCTGAATATGGCGAGCGTATTGCTCGCCGTATTCAGCGAAGTCTGGCGGACCTGATCCACAGTGTTGGATCAGGTCCGCCAGACTTTGATAACTAGGGGCCATAGAGTCTTGGAACCTATAAAATTAGGCAAGTTGAGTCAGAATGCTTTGTTGGTATAATGGATACTCACAAAAGTATTGTGACAAGAAATAAAACAACAAAGATACACTAGAACCTCAGAGTTTCACAGCAAACTCATCCACGTCCTTTTAATAGTCCCGTAGTATTTTATAGGCAGCTCCTTCTGTTCTACAGATGTACCTTACAAAACCTCAGAATATATCACAACAATTAGCAGACACCACGTAGCACGTAAACTGTGCAAGTGAAGTTAACACTGTGTTGAGCTATTGGATACTTACAAAACTGGAGATTCTAATTTCCCCAGCAAACATCTTCAGGTCGGTCTCTGCAAATCACTGTTCTTGGTAAATAATTGATAACTACAAACTGTTCTAAAACTAACTGCATTCCTCTCTAATGTGTTCATGTGAGTCATTCTCCTATATCTGTAGCTCCATGTGGAATAGCGGAGGTTTAGTGAAAGTTCAACTGTATACTGTATCTGGATGTGATCTCCTGGTTCTAAACAAATCTTAATTTGCTCACTTTCAGAATATTACATTCCTCATGCAATAATCTGACCACTTCCTTATACATATCTATAGGCTAAATTTAAATGCAAAGTGTTTGTAATTAAAACTGCAGGGCCGGCTCAAGATATTGTGCTGCCTGGGTCCAAGAATGCAATGACTCCCCCCCAGTAGTAACATTACTGGTTAGCATATCAACCTACTAGCCTGGCAGTTGACCTAAGAAACTCCAACAAGGATGGCAGCAACAATGTGGTAAAGAAGTTTTATTTAGCACAAAAACATAGCAACGTTTCGGAAATTACTTCCCATAATCATGCAATTAAACATACTGATAAAAAGCACTCTTATATACCCAACCGCCACAAGAGGGCAGTACAGATATATTTACAAATTTAACTCTTTCACATCCAGTATTTTGGAGCAATCATTCTAAAGGATACTATAAGACCTTACTCAGAGCAGCAACCAAACAAAAAAAGTTATAGTATCTTACTTAAAGGGACAGTCAACCCAAAAAGTACTGTAACTTATTTAGATTAGTTAAATAACTATCTTTACAGTAAACTGTAGCCAAATTTTCATCTAAATAAACTTTGGCAGAAGGAGAAAAAGAAAGAGAGGAAAGAGATGCATTAAAAAAGCAGAAGGTAAAAATGAAGATAGCAAAGAGAGCCAGAAAAGATTAGGATTTGATTTCTGCAGACACTGCATTGTGAATGAGAATCAGACTGGTTTCTTCCTGCACAGATCGCAGCATATTTTCTGCTTTTTTAATGCACCTCTTTCCTCTCTATCTTTTTCTCCTTTGCCCTCCCTTACTCACTCACTCACCACCTTTTCTCACCCTACCAATTGTTCACCGCCGCTTTGACAGAGGCAGCAGGAGGAGGAAGAGGCTTATTTACATTCACACACTCCGCTCCTCTTGGCAGCAAGAAGATTCCCCCTCCCCGCCCCCTGAAGACCGCAGGGAAAAACCTGCAGCGTTATACGGACACACATACCCAGGCTGATCCAAGTGTCTATGAGCAGTGTTGGGCGGGGCCTGATGTGTGAGGGAAGTTTAAACGGTGCCCGGTGCTACACTACACTGCACTGCAGCATTAGCTCTACTATCCAGGAAAACCGGGCAATTCAGTTAACTATTAACGTGCGCACATAATTGAACATTTTTTCGGTTATTCTGTAGCTGTGCTGTGCCATGAGAATGCACGTTAATAGTTAACTGAATTGACCGGTTTTCCTGGATAGTAGAGCTAATGCTGTGCCGTGGTACCTGTGGGTTGGGGGTGCTCTGTGCTTCCTCAGATCAGTGACAGCTTGCCCTCCCCTCCCCATCTTCCTTCCTCCCTAGTGATAGTGGCCAGTGGGAGTAAGGAACTTCTAGCTGAGGGCAAAGAATGATATATTGAGTGCACAGGGCGTGGAAGGCAAGAGGGAAGCAAAATCAGCTCAGTGCATCAGTGCCTGTGTATGTGATCATCACTACTGTGCAGACTTTCACATCCGTGGATACAATGTTACTATGCTGATGGTGCGTGAAAAAGTTGATCAAAGAGGACTGTGTAGTGAGGGAAATACAATAAAAATAAAACATGTCTCTATAATCTCATTGGAGTATTAACTAAAGCATAGACCATCACATCGCTGCCTGCCCGGCACTCACTGCCTCTCATTCTCTGTAACACACAGCGCACAGCATGGATGAGAGGCAGTGAGTGCTGGGTATGAACAGCTGCTAGAGAGCTGAAATTGCAGGAGCGCGCAGGGACCAGACTAGAGAAAAGGATCCTGTACTACTGCAAGCTTTAGGGAGACGTCAGAGAAGGAGGGGTCAGGCGGCCATTTCCAAACTGCCAGATGAGATCTAGTAAGTTTATTTTCTGAAAAAGTTTATTTAGATGGAACTTTGGCTACAGTTTACTGTAAAGATAGTTATTTAACTAATCTAAATAAGTTACAGTAATTTTTGGGTTGACTGTCCCTTTAATTCCCTCAAACAAATAATTAATATGTAAATAGTATATTTTAAATAGTATATTTTAAATAGTATATTTACAACAGATCCTTTTATATAAGCCTGTCTACCTGCATACAACCAATGCAATTGCACAATTGCCCAATAAGTGGAAAGGAAGTTAGGGAAGAGATGCACTTCTCCCATCTTGAATGTGGCCCCTGAACGGTTCTATGTCTTTGTGCATAATAAGGTTATGCTGCTGGGAGCCTGTGACTTCCCCCATTGAGACTAGTGATGTCGCAAACTTAAAAATTTCGGTTCGCGAACAGTGGACTCGAACTTCCGGAATTGTTCGTGAACCGGCGAACCGCCATTGACTTCAATAGGCAGGCGAACTTTAAAACCTACAAGGACTCTTTCTGGCCACAATAGTGATGGAAAAGTTGTTTCAAGGGGACTAACACCTGGACTGTGGCATGCTGGAGGGGGATCCCTGGCAAAACTCCCTTGGAAAATTACATAGTTGATGCAGAGTCTGCTTTTAACCCATAAAGGGCCTAAATCACCTAACATTCCCAAATTGTTTGCAATAACATGCTTTAAAACATCAGTTATGATGTCGTATCTATCAGGTAGTGTACGTATTACGGCCGCTTCACAGTGACAGAGCAAACTCCAAGTGTAACGCACCGCAAACAACCGCAAACAGTCCATTTGCACAACCACGAGATAGATTTGATAGATAGATACATAGATTACATAGCTCAATCGATGCAATATACATATGATCGATACAAATTACATAGATCAATAGATGCAATATACATTTGATAGATACAAATTACATCGATCAATAGATGCAATATCCATTTGATAGATACGAATGTTATCGATCCAAAGATGCAATATACATTTGATAGATACGAATTACATCAACCAAAAGATTTAATATACATTCTATAGCTACGAATTACATCGATCAATAGATGCAATATACATTTGATAGATACGTTTGATAGTTCGATCGATTTGATAGATAAATAGATTTGAAATATATATAATTTCCCTGACAGAGTATAACAATAAGACATGCGGTCTGTGACCCGTGGTGTGTTAAGTAGTACTATTCTTAGCAGTTTACTACAACCTGTTACTCCCCCTATCGGGGGAGGTCTATATGGCCTGCATTTTTGGAACGGGAGATGGAATAAGATGATTGGTCTGTCCTCCTTCGTCAAATTTGTCCAAAACACAAGTGGCTGTCTCAAAACAGTCCGGACACAAGATAGATAGATAGATAGGATAGATAGATATACATAGATTGATAGTTAGATAGAATCGATAGAAGAGAAATAGATAGATTTGTTAGATATATAATTAACCTGATAAAGTATAATAAACATGCGGTCTGGGATCCATGGTAACTAGGTTGTGTTAAGTAGTACTATTCTTAGCATTTTCAGCCCTGTAACTCCTCCTATCGGTGGAGGTCTATATGGCGTGTATGATTACCCTGACAAAGTATAACAACAAGACACGCGGTCTGGTAATTAGGTTGTGTTAAGTAAAACTTTTCTTAGCACTTTAATACCTCTTACTCCCCCTTTCGGTGGAGTTCTATATGGCCTGCATGATTACCCTGACAAAGTATAACAACAAAACATCTGGTCTGGGACCCATGGTAACTAGGTTGTGTTAAGTAGTACTATTCTTAGAACTGTAATCCCTGTTACTCCCCCTATCAAGGGAGGTCTATATGGCCTGCATGATTACCCTGACAAAGTATAATAACAAAACATGCGGTCATGGACCCATGGTAACTAGGTTGTGTTAAGTAGTACTATTCTTAGCACTTTAATCCCTGTTACTCCCCCTATCGGGGGAGGTCTATATGGCGTGCCTGATTATCCTGGCAAAATATAACAACAAGACATGCGGTCTCGGAACCACTGTTAACTAGGTTGTGTTAATTTTTACTATTCTTACCACTTTAATCCCTGTTACTCCCCCTATCGGGGGCGGTCTATATGGCCTGGCTGATTATCCTGGCAAAATCTAATAACAAGACATGCAGTCTGGGAACCAATGTTAATGTTAACTAGGTTGTGTAAAGTTGTACTATTCTTTGCACTTTAATCCCTGTCACTTCCCCTATCAAGGGAGGTCTATATGGCCTGCATGATTACCCTGACAAAGTATAACAACAAAACATGCAGTCTGGGACCCATGGTGGTACTGGTATAACTAGGTTTTCTTAAGTATTACTATTCTTCACAGTTTAATCCCTGTGATTGGTCTGTCCTCCTACTTCAAATTTGTCCAAAACACAAGTGGCTGTCTCAAAACAGTCTGGACAGAAGATAGATAGATAGGATAGATAGATATACATAGATTAATAGTTAGATAGAATCGATAGAAGAGAAATAGATAGATTTGTTAAATATATAATTACCCTGACAAAGTATAATAATTAAACATGCGGTCTGGGACCCATGGTAACTAGCTTGTGTTAATTAGTACTTTTCTTAGCACTTTAATCCCTGTTACCCCCCCCTATCGGGGGAGGTCTATATGGCCTGCATGATTAACCTGACAAAGTATAACAACAAAACATGCAGTCTGGGACCCATGGTGGTACTGGTATAACTAGGTTTTCTTAAGTATTACTATTCTTCACAGTTTAATCCCTGTGATTGGTCTGTCCTCCTACTTCAAATGTGTCCAAAACACAAGTGGCTGTCTCAAAACAGTCTGGACAGAAGATAGATAGATAGATAGGATAGATAGATATACATAGATTGATAGTTAGATAGAATCGATAGAAGAGAAATAGATAGATTTGTTAAATATATAATTACCCTGACAAAATATAATAATAAGACATGCGGTCTGGGACCCATGGTAACTAGTTTGTGTTTTAAGTAGTACTATTCTTAGCACTTTAATCTCTGTAACTCCCCCTATCGGGAGAGGTCTATATGGCCTGCATGATTACCCTAACAAAATATAATAATAAGACATATGCTCTGGGACCCATGGTAAGTTTGTGTTAAGTAGTACTGTTGTTAGCATTTTAATACCTGTTACTCACCCTATCGGGGCGGTCTATATGGCCTTCATGATTACCCTAACAAAATATAATAATAAGACATATGCTCTGGGACCCATGGTAAGGTTGTGTTAAGTAGTACTGTTCTTAGCATTTTAATACCTGTTACTCACCCTATCGGGGGAGGTCTATATGGCCTTCATGATTACCCTTACAAAATATAATAACAAGACATGCGGTCTGGGACCCATGGTAACTAGGTTGTGTTAAGTAGTACTGTTCTTAGCATTTTAATACCTGTTACTCACCCTATCGGGGGAGGTCTATATGGCCTTCATGATTACCCTTACAAAATATAATAACAAGGCATGTGGTCTGGGACCCATGGTAACTAGGTTGTGTTAATTAGTACTGTTCTTAGCATTTTAATACCTGTTACTCACCCTATCGGGGGAGGTCTATATGGCCTTCATGATTACCCTTACAAAATATAATAACAAGGCATGCGGTCTGGGACCCATGGTAACTAGGTTGTGTTAATTAGTACTGTTCTTAGCATTTTATCGGAGGAGGTCTACATGGCCATCATGATTATCCTAACAAAGTACAACAACAAAACATGCGGTCTGGGACCCATGGTAACTCGGTTGTGTTAAGTAGTACTGTTCTTATTAGTTTAATACCTGTTACAACCCCTAATGGTAGGAGGTCTATATGGCCTGCATGATTAGCCGCACCAAACCAAAAAAAAAGACATGCGTTCTTGGACTAAGACCCATGGCTAAGTCAGTTGTTTAAAGTAGTACTATTCTTTGCACTTTAATCCCTGTTACTTGCAGGCCTCTCAGGGGTGGTCTACATGGCCATCATTATTAGCCTAACATAGTACAATAAAACCTTGGCTCTTGAAAGCCTGTTAATTGGCTTTATTTTGGTAGTACTGTTCTTATTAGTTTAATACCTGTTACAAGACCTAATGGTGGGAGGTCTATATGGCCTGCATGATTAGCCGCACCAAACCAAAAAAAAAGACATGCGGTCTTGGACTAAGACCCATGGCTAACTCAGTTGTGTAAAGTAGTACTATTCTTAGCACTTTCATCCCTGTAACTTCCAGGTCTCTCGGGTGTGGTCTACATGGCCATCATGATTATCCTAACAAAGTACAACAATAAAACCTTGGCTCTTGAAATCCTGTTAATTGGCTTAATTTTGGTAGTACTGTTCTTATTAGTTTAATACCTGTTACAACACTGAATGGTGGGAGGTCTATATGGCCTGCATGATTATTAGCCGCACCAAACCAAAAAAAAAGACATGCGGTCTTGGACTAAGACCCATGTCTAACTCGGTTGTTTAAAGTTGTACTATTCTTAGCACTTTCATCCCTCTTACTTCCAGGCCTCTTGGGGGTGGTCTACATGGCCATCATGATTAGCCTAACAAAGTACAACAATAAAACCTTGGCTCTTGAAAGCCTGTTAATTGGCTTTATTTCGGTAGTACTGTTCTTATTAGTTTAATATCTGTTACAACACCTAATGGTGGGAGGTCTATATGGCCTGCATGATTAGCCGCACCAAACAAAATAACAAGACATGTGGTCTTGGACTGGGACCCATGGCTAATTCGGTTGTGTAAAGTAGTACTATTCTTAGCACTTTCATCCCTGTTACTTCCAGGCCTCTTGGGGGTGGTCTACATGGCCATCATGATTAGCCTAACAAAGTACAACAATAAAACCTTGGCTCTTGAAAGCCTGTTAATTGGCTTTATTTTGGAAGTACTGTTCTTATTAGTTTAATATCTGTTACAACACCTAATGGTGGGAGGTCTATATGGCCTGCATGATTAGCCACACCCACCAAAATAACAAGACATGCAGTCTTGGACTGGGAACCATGGCTAACTCTTTTGTTTAAAGTAGTACTATTCTTAGCACTTTCATCCCTGTAACTTCCAGGCCTCTCGGGGGTGGTCTACATGGCCATCATGATTATCCTAACAAAGTACAACAATAAAACCTTGGCTCTTGAAAGCCTGTTAATTGGCTTTATTTTGGTAGTACTGTTCTTATTAGTTTAATACCTGTTACAACACCGAATGGTGTGAGGTCTATATGGCCTTCATGATTATTAGCCGCACCAAACCAAAAAAAAAGACATGCGGTCTTGGACTAAGACCCATGGCTAACTTGGTTGTTTAAAGTAGTACTATTCTTAGCACTTTCATCCCTCTTACTTCCAGGCCTCTCGGGGGTGGTCTACATGGCCATCATGTTTAGCCTAACATAGTACAATAAAACCTTGGCTCTTGAAAGCCTGTTAATTGGCTTTATTTTGGTAGTACTGTTCTTATTAGTTTAATACCTGTTACAACACCGAATGGTGGGAGGTCTATATGGCCTGCATGATTAGCCACACCAAACCAAAAAAAAAGGCATGCGGTCTTGGACTAAGACCCATGGCTAACTTGGTTGTGTAAAGTAGGACTATTCTTAGCACTTTCATCCCTGTTACTTCAAGGCCTCTCAGGGGTGGTCTACATGGCCATCATGATTACCCTCAACAAAATATAACTACAAGACGTGTGGTCAGGGAACCATGGTAAGGTTACTTCCTTTCGCAAAATCGAGTATACCAGTTGCAGGCAGAGGTTCTGACCCTGCATTATGGCTGCACCTCTCCCTAAAAGAGGCATCCGTTACAGAGTCTGTGGGCACGTATGCAAAGAGCTGGCCTGCCTAAAAGGAGCAGCAAGGCAGTACAGGTCGTTCTCCTTCAGCCGTTTTATACGATGGCCCACGACCCTCAACAGCCACAACAGAATGATACACCACATATGCCATCCTTTTGAACAATAGAGTACAGGTATGGCAGTGAATTTAGGAACACAGAGTTAATTTTTAGGAACCGTGAAATTGAACAAAAAACCATGCTTGAACACCCAGTACAGTACAGGTCGTTCTCCTTCGGCCTTTTTATAAGAGGATACCGGACCCTCAACAAAAACAACAGCAGGAAAGAGGACATATGGCCTCCTTTTGAACAATAGAGTACAGGTACAGCATTGATTTTAGCAACCCAGAGATAATTTTTAGGAAACGGGAAATTGAACCAAAAAAATGATTGGACACCCAGTACACTTCTTTCTCCTTCAGCCTTTTTATAAGAGAGTCCAGGACCCTCAACAGAAACAACAGCAGGAAAGAGGACATATGGCATCCTTTTGAAAAATAGAGTACTGGTAACTAAGGCATTGATTTTAGAAACCCGGAGATAATTTGTTGGAACCGTGAAATTGAACCAAAGAAATGATTGTACACCCAGTACACTTCTTTCTACTTCAGTCTTTTTATAAGAGGGTCCAGGACCCTCAACAAAAACAACAGCAGGAAAGAGGACATATGGCATTCTTTTGAACGATAGAGTACAAGTACAGCATTGATTTTAGAAACCCGGAGATAATTTGTTGGAACCGGGAAATTGAACCATAAAAAGGATTGGACACCCAGTACACTTCTTTCTACTTCAGCCTTTTTATAAGAGGGTCCAGGACCCTCAACAAAAACAACAGCAGGAAAGAGGACATATGGCATCCTTTTCAACAACAGAGTACAGGTAAAGCATTGATTTTAGAAACCCGGAGATAATTTTTAGGAACCGGGAGATGGAAAAAGATGCTTGGACAACCAGTACACTTTGTTCTCCTTCAGCCTTTTAATAAGATGGCCCACGAACCTCAACAGGCACAACAGCATGAAACACCACATATGCATTCCTTTTGAACAATCGAGTACAGGTATGGCATTGATTTGAGGAACCCTGAGATAATTGAGAAGAACCGGGAACATTTAACAAAAAATGTGCTTGGATACCCAGTACAGGTCGTTCTCCTTCAGCCTTTTTATACCATGGGCCACGACCCTCAACAGGCACAACAGCATGAAACACCACATATGCCACCCTTTTGCTCAATAAACTACAGGTATGGCATAGATGGAACCCGGAGATAATTTAGAGCAACCAAGAGACGGATAAAGATACTTGGTCGGTCCTCCTCCTTCAAATTTGGGGCACTGCACGTGCAATTTAATGGTCCACCAGATATGAGTGGTGTGTTAAGTTGTACTATTCTTAACAGTTTAATCACTGTTAGGTGCCTTTTTTTTGCTTTGAGTTTTGTAGCCACAGAGCAGCAGCAGAGGCCATAAAAATTAGGCATGTACAAATGACTGAAAAATTGGGTATTGTTGCAACCACTGCCGTAGCAGCAGCCAGAAAAATTGATGTTTGTAAAACATTTAGAAAGTGCCCTAAAAGCTTGCGACTTGAACACTAGTTGTTGGCGGATAAGTCACGCAAGTCATCCTGCATTATAAGAAAAAAAAGCCAGTGTGTGTACCAGTTGTAGCCCAAGACAGCTCATCTCATCATCAGGCCTTTTTTACTCAACTGTATCGCCCAATGTCAGTCCCTTCGGGATCCATCCCTCATTCATTTTAATAAAGGTGAGATAGTCAAGACTTTTTTGACCTAGGCGACTTCTCTTCTCAGTGACAAAACCTCCTGCTACACTGAAGGTCCTTTCGGACAGGACACTTGAAGCGGGGCAGGTCAGAAGTTCAATTGCAAATTGGGATAGCTCAGGCCACAGGTCAAGCCTGCACACCCAGTAGTCAAGGGGTCCATCACTCCTCAGAATGTCGAGATCCGCAGTTAATGCTAAATAGTCTGCTACCTATCAGTTGAGTCTTTCTCTGAGGCTGGATCCCGAAAGGCTCTGGCGATGCATAGGAGTTAAAAAGGTCTGCATGTCCTCCATCAACAAGACGTCAGGAAAGCGTCCTGTCCTTGCCGTTGTGGTTGTGGGAGGAGGAGGAGGATTACTTTCATCTCTTCCCCTGTTACATTCCCGTTGTGCTTTGACATCACCCTTATACGCTGTGTAAAGCATAGTTTTTAATTTATTTTTAAAATGCTTCATCCTTTCCGACTTGCGGGAATTTGGTAACATTTCAGGCACTTTATGCTTATACCGGGGGTCTAGTAGCGTGGACACCCAGTACAGGTCGTTCTCCTTCAGCTTTTTTTCTACGAGGGTCCCTCAACAGGCACGACAGCATGAAAGAACCTATTTGCACAAGGTTGGATGCCGAGCTAATCATGTCCCGTTCCTCCTCCTCACTGATCTCACTGAGGGTATCTTCTTCCCCCCAGCCATGTACAACACCACGGGTACCAGAGAGGTGACAACAACAAGCACTTTGGGATGCCTGTTGTGCTTGGTCTTCCTCCTCCTCCTCCTCAAAGCCACATTCCTCCTCTGACTCCTCTTCCTCACAATCTTCTTCCTGCGTTGCCGCAGGTCCAGCAAGCGATGCTGATAAGGCTGTTTGTGGTGGTGATGGACACCACAACTCTTCCTCTTCACGCTCATCTATGGCCTGATCCAGGAAGAAAACAAATGGTATGATGTCGCTGATGGTGCCTTTGGTGCGACTGACAAGGTTTGTCACCTCCTCAAAAGGACGCATGAGCCTACAGGCATTGCGCATGAGCGTCCAGTAATTTGGCAAAAAAATCCCCAGCTCCCCAGAGGCTGTCCTAGCACCCCGGTCATACAAATACTCTTAACAGCTTTTTCTTGTTGGAGCAGGCGGTCAAACATTAGGAGTGTTGAATTCCACCGTGTCGGGCTGTCGCAAATCAAGCGCCTCACTGGCAATTTTTTGAAAATTTTCAAGACTGTTACAAGAAATATGATTGGTGGCACTAGTTGGCTAGTGGGCCTGGCACACATGCTTGGAAGGCAGGAGGAAACTGCAATTCAACGGCACTAGAAAACTGATGATTCACGTTCTAACAATTTCTTATTTTAAATATTAACAATACTGTTACAACAAATATGATTGGTGTAACTAGTTGGCAAGTGGGCCTGGCACACAGGCTGGCAGGAGGCAACTGCAATTCAATGGCACTAGGAGACTGAAGATTCACAGTCAAAAAAAGTTATGATTTTAAAAAATTTCAATACTGTTACAAGAAATATGATTGGTGGCACTAGTTGGCTAGTGGGCCTGGCACACACGCTGGCAGGCAGGAGGAAACTGCAATTCAATGGCACTAGCAAACTGATGATTCACAATCTAACAATTTTTTTTTTAAATATTAACAATACTGTTACAACAAATATGATTGGTGTAACTAGTTGGCAAGTGGGCCTGGCACACAGGCTGGCAGGCAGGCAACTGCAATTCAATGGCACTAGGAGACTGAAGATTCACAGTCAAAAAAGTTATGATTTTAAAAAATCTCAAGACTTTTACATGAAATATGATTGGTGGCACTAGTTGGCTAGTGGGCCTGGCACACACGCTGGCAGGCAGGAGGAAACTGCAATTCAATGGCACTAGCAAACTGATGATTCACAATCTAACAATTTTTTATTTTAAATATTAACAATACTGTTACAACAATTATGATTGGTGTAACTAGTTGGCAAGTGAGCCTGGCACACAGGCTGGCAGGCAGGCAGGCAGGCAACTGCAATTCAATGGCACTAGGAGACTGAAGATTCACAGTCAAAAAAGTTATGATTTACAATTTTTTCAATACTGTTACAAGAAATATGACTGGTGGCACTAGTTGGCTAGTGGGCCTGGCACACACACACTGGCAGGCAGGAGGAAACTGCAAATCAATGGCACTAGCAAACTGATGATTCACAATCTAACAATTTTTTATTTTAAATATTAACAATACTGTTCCAACAAATATGATTGGTGTAACTAGTTGGCAAGTGGGCCTGGCACACAGGCTGGCAGGAGGCAACTGCAATTCAATGGCACTAGGAGACTGAAGATTCACAGTCAAAAAAAAGTTATGATTTAAAAAAAATTCAATACTGTTACAAGAAATATGATTGGTGGTACTAGTTGGCTAGTGGGCCTGGCACACACGCTGGCAGGCAGGAGGAAACTGCAATTCAATGGCACTAGCAAACTGATGATTCACAATCTAACAATTTTTTTTTAAATATTAACAATACTGTTACAACAAATATGATTGGTGTAACTAGTTGGCAAGTGGGCCTGGCACACAGGCTGGCAGGCAGGCAACTGCAATTCAATGGCATTAGGAGACTGAAGATTCACAGTCAAAAAAGTTATGATTTAATAAAATTTCAATACTGTTACAAGAAATATGATTGGTGGCATTAGTTGGCTAGTGGGCCTGGCACACACGCTGGCAGGCAGGAGTAAACTGCAATTCAATGGCACTAGCAAACTGATGATTCACAATATAACAATTTTTTTATTTTAAATATTAACAATACTGTTACAACAAATATGATTGGTATAACTAGTTGGCAAGTGGGGCTGGCACACAGGCTGGCAGGCAGGAAACTGCAATTCAAAGGCACTAGCAGACTGATGAATCACAGGCAAAAAAGTTATGATTCAAACATTTTTCAAGACTGTTACAACAAATATGATTGGTGTAACTAGTTGGCAAGTGGCCTGGCACACACGCTGGCAGGCATCTGCAATTCAAAGGCACTAGCAGACTAATGAATCACAGGCAAAAAAAAATGTTTCTAAATATTTACTATACTGTTATAACAAATATGATTGGTGGGAATAGTTGGCAGCAAGTGGGCCTGGCACACACGCTGGCAGGCAGGCAACTGTAATTGGATTACACTAGCAGACTGATCTTTCAGAGTAAAAAATGTATTATTTTTAATATTTAAACTACTGTTATATCAAATATGGTGGCACCAGTTGGCAAGTGGGCCTGGCACACACGCTGGCTGGCAGGCAACTGCAATTCAATTGCACTAGCAGGCCGATGATTCACAGTCAAAAAATATTTTATTTTAAATATTTACACTACTGTTATTACAAATATGATTGGTGTAACTAGTTGGCAAGTGGGCCTGGCACACACGCTGGCAGGCAGGCAACTGCAATTAAATAACAATAGCTGACACACAGGCTGGCACTAGTGGTGGCAGGCTGGCCTGTGAACTAAGATTAAATAACACTCGAAGAGTGATGTAAAAAATTTGTTTTACAAAATGTAATATTATGTTACACCAGATAGGAGTCGTGGACTGGCACTGAGGATGGAAGTAGGCACAGTATATGATGGCAGCCTGACACACAGGCTGGCACTAATGGCAGCCTGGCTGGCCTGGCAACTAAAATTAAATAACACTAGAAGAGGACTGATGTAAAAAATATTTTTACATAAAATTTACACTAATGTTGTTACACCAGATATAAGTGGTGGAAAAAAAAATTAATCTGTGTCACACTATATGATGTGGGCCAGAAACACACAGGCCTGATGGAAAAAGAAATAAAATTACACTAGCAAAATGATTTAAATTTTTTTTTTTAACTTTAAAATAATGTAAAGCAGATATGAGTCGTGGCTGGTAGGTAGGGCAGCAATTTACCACAGTATGCTGTGTAAGTGAGAAAGACACAGGCCTGATAGAAAATGAAATTAGATTACACTAGCAAAATAATTTAAAGGTTTTTTTTTGGAATTTAACCTCCCTACAAACTACCTAATTAACCCCTTGACTGCTAGCCATAATACACGTGTGATGCGCAGCAGCACTTAGCGGCCTTCTAATTACCAAAAAGCAACGCCAAAGTCATATATGTCTGCTATTTCTGAACAAAGGGGATCCCAGAGAAGCATTTACAACTATTTGTGCCATAATTGCACATGCTGTTTGTAAATAATTTCAGTGAGAAACCTAAAATTGTGAAAAATTTAGCATTTTTTTTTATTTGATTGCATTTGGCGGTGAAATGGTGGCATGAAATATACCAAAATGGGCCTAGATCAATACTTGGGGTTGTCTACTACACTACACTGAAGCTAAAATTAAGCTCCCTACATGCTCCCTAATTAACCCCTTCACTGCTGGGCATAATACACGTGTGGTGCGCAGTCGCATTTAGCAGCCTTCTAATTAGTAAAAAGCAAAACCAAAGCCATATATGTCTGCTATTTATGAACAAAGGGGATCCCAGAGAAGCATTTACAACCATGTATGCTATAATTGCATAAGTTTTTTGTAAATAATTTCAGTGAGAAACCTAAAGTTTGTGAAAAAAATTGTGAAAAAGTGAACAATTTTTTTTATTTGATCGCATTTGGCTGTGAAATGGTGGCATGAAATATACCAAAATGGGCCTAGATCAATACTTTGGGATGTCTTCTAAAAAAAATATATATACATGTCAATGGATATTCAGGGATTCCTGAAAGATATCAGTGTTCTAATGTAACTTGCGCTAATTTTGAAAAAAAGTGGTTTAGGAAATAGCAAAGTGCTACTTGTATTTATGGCCCTATAACTTGTAAAAAAAGCAAAGAACATGTAAACATTGGGTATTTCTAAACTCAGGACAAAATTTAGAAACTATTTAGCATGGTTTTTGTTTGGTGGTTGTAGATGTATAACAGATTTTGGGGGTCAAAGTTAGAAAAAGTGTGTTTTTTTTCCATTTTTTCCTCATATTTTATAAAATTTTTATAGTAAATTATAAGATATGATGAAAATAATGGTATATTTTGAAAGTCCATTTAATGGCGAGAAAAACGGTATATAATATGTGTGGGTACATTAAATGAGTAAGGGGAAAATTACAGCTAAACACAAACACCGCAGAAATGTAAAAATAGCCTTGGTCCCAAACGGACAGAAAATGGAAAAGTGTTGTGGTCATTAAGGGGTTAAAAAAAGGTTAAGCACATATGAGTCATGGCTGATAGACTAGGGAGGGCAGCAATTAAACACAGTATGCTCTGTAAGTCAGCAAAACACACAGGCCTGATAGAAAATAAAAATAGATTACACTAGCAAAATTATTTAAAGGTTGTTTTTTTTTTTAATTTAAAGAAAAAGGTTAAGCACATATGAGTCGTGGCTGCTAGCCTTGGTAGGGCATCAATTAACCACAGTATGCTCTGTAAGTCAGATAAACACACAGGCCTGATAGAAAATAAAATTAGATTACACTAGCAAAATGATTTAAAGGTTTTTTTTTAATTGAAAAAAAGGTTAAGCACATATGAGTTGTGGCTGCTAGCCTAGGTAGGGCAGCAATTAAACACAGTATGCTCTGTAACTCAGAAACACACAGGCCTGATAGAAAATAAAACTGGATTACACTAGCAAAATGATTTAAAGTTTTTTTTTTTAATTTAAAAAAATGTTAAGCACATATGAGTCGTGGCTGCTAGCCTTAGGTAGGGCAGCAATTAAACACAGTATGCTGCTGAGTAAGTCAGAAACATACAGGCCTGATAGAAAATGAAATTAGATTAAACTAGCAAAATGATTTAAAAGTTTTTTTTTTAATTTAAAATAAGGTTAAGCAGATATGAGTGGTGGCTGGCACAGAGCAATTAACCAAAAGACTGAAAAAAACTGAAGTATATGCTGTGTGAGCCTGAGAGACACAGGCCTGATAGAAAATGAAAATAAATTACACTAGCAAAATAATTTCAAATTTTTGTTGATTAAATTTAAACTAATGTTAAGCAGATATCAGTGGTGGCACTAATCACAGCATATGCTGTGAGCCTCACACACAGGCTGAAAGCCAGGCAAATGCAAATAAAAATACAAAGGAAAAAAAACAAACGACTGAAGTTATAGCCCTAAAAAGGGCTTTTTGGGGTGCTGTCCTTGCAGCAGAGATGAGATGAGTCCTTCTGGACTGTAGTGGACACTAAATACACTAGCCTAGCTATCTATTTCCCTATAATGTCAGCAGCATCAACACAAAAGGTCTTCTCACTAACAAAGCAAGGTCGTAATGAGTCTAAAATGGCTGCTGCCAAAAAGCTGGGAGGGTCTGTGAGGGAGTGTCTGATGCTGATTGGCTCTAATTTGTCA